>NC_056746.1:373995911-374128411 GCF_019279795.1 Protopterus annectens
ACCTGTTGTGGTATCTTGCAGTTTCATGATTTGGTGTCAGGTAGTGTCATGCAGTAGGGGACCTGTAGTGGTATCTTGTAGTTGCATAATTTTGTGTCAGTTATTGTCATGCAGTAGGGGACATGTTGTGGTATCTTGTAGTTGCATGATTTGGTGTCAGGCAGTGTCATGCAGAAGGGGAATCTGTACTGGTATCTTGTATTTCCATTATCTGGTGTCAGGCAGTGCCTTGCAGTAGGGGACCTGTAGTGGTATCTTGAAGTTGCACAATTTGATATCATGCAGTGTCATGCAGTAGGGGACCTGTAGTAATATCATGTAGTTGCATGATTTGGTGTCAGGTAGTGTCATGCAGTAGGGAACCTATTGTGGTATCATGTAGTTTCATGATTTGGTGTCAGGTAGTGTCATGCAGTAGGGAACCTGTAGTGATATCTTGTAGTTGCATAATTTGGTGTCAGTTATTGTCATGCAGTAGGGGATATGTAGTGGTATCTTGTAGTTGCATGATTTGGTGTCAGGTAGTGTCATCCTGCAGGGGACCTGTAGTTGCATGATCTGATGTCAGGTAGTGTCATGCAGTAGGGGACCTTTTTTGGTATCTTGTAGTTGCATGATTTGGTGTCATGCAGTGTCATGCAGTAGGGGACCTTTTCGTATATCTTGTGGTGGCATGATTTGGTGTCTGGAAGTTTCTTGCAGTAGGGGATCTGTCGTGGTATCTTGTAGTTGCATGGTTTAGTGCAGGGGTGGGCAAACGTTTTGATTCGTGGGCCACATTGAGTTCTAACATTTGACAAAGGGGCCGGAACAGGAGCAGATAGATGGCATGCTTTGAAAACATCACCTCATTGGGGGAAAAATACACATCTTGGGATATGGAGAAAACATGTGCTTTAATTTCCAATGAAAATGAAGAAAAGCATTACAATAAAATCTCTGACTTCGAAATGAGTCTTTAAACGCTGAAAATCAAATAAATGACCATTTTATTTTAAAGCACTGAAAGTTCTGTTATCCTTCAGGATATCACCATCACTCTCCTCCTGACTGTCTTTTTTCAAAACGGTAGGAGATGCAGATGTACTTGTCCTGTTCCTTTTATTCAATTTGTTTCCGGTGCCAAGCGTCAACAACAACCAGTGCAAGAGGGAACAGTTGAAGCAAGTCGGTCTGTGAAACGTTATATTTCATCGGCGCACTGTTCATTTTAACAACGTCGTATCACGGGGACACACACCTTTTAATGGGTGCAGTGTTGTTGGTCTCCTTTATAGCCAGCGCATCAAAGTCTGGAGTTAGTTTTGTTGTGGCGATTCTCAGGATGGATCTGAGGTGTAGGTCTGTTAACTTGGATCTGTGGCTGGCTTTGTTGATGTTCATGACGCTGAAGGTCTGTTCACACACGAAGGTAGAGCTGAACAAAGCCAACATCATCTGCGCTTTTAGCCTTAGATTTGGAACGCGGCATCATTGAGTGAAGCATAGAAGTCATTTAGTTTCAGAGAGCTGAACTTCTCTTTTAAGGCAGGGTCGGACTGAAGGTTGATCAGTTCGAGCTGAAGCTCGCTGGAGCTGTTTCGGGGTCTTGTGACAGAGGAAAGGCCACCAATTGAAGTGACTTGTCAGTTTTGTCGAAATCCAAAAACCGACGGCAGAATTCTCTGTGCAGTGCATCCAGTGACTCACTGTATTTCTTTACTTTTGCTTTGGCCTCTTTCAGCGTGGCTAGTCTAGGAAAATGAGTGAATGACTTGTTCAAAATCTGCCTGGAAAATAAAGCCAGCTTGGATTTGAAGGCTTTCATGTTTGTGTACATGTCATGCACAAACTGCTCCTTCCTCTGCAGTTTCACGTTGAGCTCATTCAAGTGTGAAAATACGTCCGTAGCAAGCATAAGTCACACATCCAGCTCTTGTTGCTCAGCTCAGGAAATTCATCAGTCTTCCTGCCGCTCCAAAACACGCCAATCTCCTCTTTGAGCTCCCACACTTGTTGAAACACTTTGCCCAAACTCAACCAGCGGACACGGAGTGATAAAGCAGGTCCTGGTGATCGCATCAGTTTCCTCCAGGAGCGCAATGAACTGACGGTGCTGAAGTACCTGTGGCGTATGAAGTTGACAAGTTTCACTGGATTCACAACATGATTCAGCTGTAACACCAATTTACATAGAGATTCCTGGTGGATGATGCAGTGGAGGAAAATGACATCCTGGTCAGGGTTTTCATCTTTCACTTTATTCTGGATTCTCCTCAGCAGGCCAACGTTTTTCCCATTAAATTGGAGATCCATCTGTGGTGGCGTTAACAAGCTTACTCCAGGAAGCTTCATGTTTTCGATGGCAGCAGACACCCGTTCAAACAAGTCCTCTCCCGTGTTTGTCCTTTCAGAGACTCCATTGTCAAAAACTCCTCCGTTATTTCAAAAGTTTCGTTGATTCCTCGGATAAAATGAGGAGCTGAGCAGTGTCTTTGACATCGTTGCTTTCATCCAGTGCTAAAGAATAAAAAGTGAATGACTTTGCCTTTTGTTTAATCTGCTGGTGATATCTTCATCTATTAGTTCCACACGGCAGCCACTGTCCGCCGTGATAAACTGATTTTCTCAAATTTGTCTTTGGTCTCCGGGCACAAAATACCTGCTGTCTCTACCATAAATTCTTTAAAATTCGCCCTCAGACAGTTTTGCTGGCCTTTGCTATTTTGAATGAAAGCATAAAACTGGCCTTGGTACTTGACTCTTGAATGGCAGTTTGATGGTGAAAAACTTTGCTGCGCCTTCAAATTAGCTGCCACCATCTCAGCAGCAGCTTCCCGTTCTTTTGTTGGGCGCTTGCTAGCATAATTAGCGTGCTTTGTGGCAAAGTGATGGCTAATATTATACTCTTAAAAACCGCCACAGTTTCTTGGCATATCGGGCAAACAGCAGATGATCGGTGTTCAGTGAAAAAATATTTAGTTGTCCAATCCTTATTGAACACTCGACATTCTCTGTCCACTTTCCTTTTCTTGGGTCCGCTCATCTTCATAGAGGGGCGGTGGGTCAAAGGGTAAAGTGCAAACATGGAGTAATAGGCCTACGCTTCACCTCAACAAAGCCAATATATCTAGAGTGCACCATCTAGTGAGGAAACATCAGAATTGCAGGGGGAATAAAACATTAACAAGGTTAATTTATTAAATTTTTTCAAGTTTGGCGGGCCGAATCAAAACATTTAACGGGCCGCATGTGGCCCCCGGGCCGTAGTTTGCCCATGCCTGGTTTAGTGCCAGGTATTGTCATGCAGTAGGGGACCTGCATTGGTAGCTTGCAGTTGCATGATTTGGTGTCAGGTTGTGTCATGCAGTAGGGGACCTTTATTGATATCTTGCAGTTACATGATTTGTTTTCAGGCAGTGTCATGCAGTAGTGGACCTTTAATGGTATCTTGTGATTGCATGATTTGGTGTCAGGTAGTGACATGCAGTAGGGACCCTGTATTGGTATATTTTTGTTGCATTATTTGGTGTCAGGTTGTGTCAAGCATTAGGGGACCTGTATTGGTATAATATAGGTGTAATATCTGCTGTCAGGCAGTGTCATGCAATAGTGGACCTGTATTGGTATTTTGTAGTTGCATGATTTGGTGTCAGGCAGTGTCATGCAGTAGGGGCCTGTATTTGTATCTTATAGTTGCATGATTTGGTGTCAGTTAGTGTCATGCAGTAGGGGGCCTGTAGTGGTATCTTGTAGGTGCAAGGTTGGTGTCAGGCAGTGTCATGCAGTAGGGGACCTGTATTGGTATTTTTTAGTGGCATGATTTGGTGTCAGGCAGTGTCATGCAGTAGGGTCCTGTAGTGGTATTATGTTCTTGCATGATTTGGTGTCAGGTTGTGTCGTGCAGTAAGAACCTGTAGTGGTATCTTGTATGATTTGGTGTCAGGTAGTGTCATGCAGTAGGGGACCTATATTGGTATGTTGTACTAGAATGATTTGGTGTCAGGCAATGTCATACAGTAGGGGACCTGTATTGGTATCTTGTAGTTGTATGATTTGATGTCAGGTTGTGTCATGCAGTAGGTTCCTGTATTGGTATCTTGTACTTGCATGATTTGGTGTCAGGTAGTGTCATGGAGTAAGGGTTCTGTACAAGTATCTTGTAGATGCATGATTTGGTATCAGACAGTGTCCTGCAGTAGAGTCCTGCAGTAGTATCCTGTAGTTGCATGATTTGATGTCAGGCAGTTGCATGTAGTAGGGTCCTGTAGTGGTATCTTGTGGTTGCATGATTTGTTGTCAGGCAGTGTCATGCAGTAGGAGGCCTGTATTTGGTATCTTGTAGTTGCATTATCTGGTGTCAGGCAGTTTCATGAAATAGGGGACCTGTAGTGGTATCTTGTAGTTGTATGACTTGGTCTCAGGCAGTGTCATGCATTAGGGTTCCTGTAGTGGAATCTTGTAGTTGCATGATCGGGTGTTAGGCAGTGTCATATATTTGGGTTCAGTGTTAGTATCTTGCAGTTGTATGATTTGGTGTCAGGCAGTGTCATGCAGTAGGGGACCTGTAGTGGCAGCTCGTAGTTGCATATTTTGGTGTCAGGCAGTGTCATGCAGTAGTGTCCTTTAGTGATATCTTGTATTGCATGGTTTGATATTGGGCAGTGTCACACAGTAGGAGACCTGAATTTGTATCTTGTAGTTGAATAATCTGGTGACAGGCAATGTCATGCCGTAGAGAACCTGTGTTGGTATTTTTTAGTTGCATGATTTGTTGTCAGGCAGTGTCATGCAGTAGGGGACCTGTAGTGGTACCTTGTACTTGCATGATTAGGTGTCAGGCAGTGTCGTGCAGTAAGGGACCTGTACTGGTATCTTGTAGCTGCATGATTTGGTATCAGTCAGTGTCATGCAGTAGGGGACCTGTATTGGTATCTTGCACTGGCATGATTTAGTGTCAGGCAATGTCATGCAGTAGGAGGTCTGAAGTGGTATCATGTACTTGCATGAGATGGTGTCAGGCCGTGTCATGCAGTAGGATCCTGTAGTGGTGTCTTGTAGTTGCATGATTTGGTGTCAGGCAGTGTCATGCAGTAGGGACCCGTAGTGGTATTTTGTATTGCATGATTTGGTTTCAGGCAGTGTCATGCAGTAGGGGACCCTTAGTGGTATCTTTTAGTTGCATGATTTGGTGTCAGGCAGTGTCATGCAGTAGGGGACCTGTAGTGGTATATTGTAGTTGCTCGATTTGGTGTCAAGCAGTGTCATGCTGTAGGGTCCTGTACTCGTATCTTGTACTTGCATGATTTGGTGTCAGGTAGTGTCAGGCAGTAGGGTCCTATAGTGGTATCTTGCAGTTGCATTATTTAGTGTCAGGCAGTCTCATGCAGTAGCAGGCCTGTATTGATGTTTTGTAGTTGCATGATCTGGTGTCAGGCAATGTCATGCAGTAGGGGACCTGTACTGGTATCTTGTATTCACATGATTTTGTGTCAGGCAGTTTCATGCAGTAGGGGACCTGTAGTGGTATTTTGTATTGCATGATTTCGTGTCAGGCAGTGTCATGCAGTAGGGGACCCTTAGTGTATCTTGTAGTTGCATGATTTGGCATCAGGCAGTGTCATGCAGTAGGGGACCTGTAGGGGTATACTGTAGTTACTTGATTTGGTGTCAGGCAATGTCATGCAGTAGGGTCCTGTACTGGTATCTTGTACTTGCATGATTTGGTGTCAGGCAGTATCATGCAGTAGGAGGCTTGTATTGATGTTTTGTAGTTGCATGATCTGGTGTCAGGTAATGTCATGCAGTAGGCGACCTGTACTTGTATCTTGTAGTTGCATGATTTGGTGTCAGGCCATGCCATGCAGTAGGGGACCTGAAATTGGCATCTTGTTGTTGCATGATTTGGTGTCAGGCAGTGTCATGCAGTATGGGACCTGTAGTGGTATCTTGTAGTTGCATGATTTGGTGTCAGACAGTGTCATGGAGTATGGGACCGGTAGTGGTATCTTGTAGTTGCATGATTTGGTGTCAGGCAGTGTCATGCAGAAGGGGGACCTATACTGGTATCTTGTAGTTCCATGATCTGGTGTCAGGCAGTGTCATGCAGTAGGGTTCCTGTAGTGGAATCTTGTAGTTGCATGATCGGATATTAGGCAGTGTCATATATTTGGGTCCAGTATTGGTATCTTTTAGTTTTATGATTTGGTGTCAGGCAGTGCCTTGCAGTAGGGGACCTGTGGTGGTATCTTGAAGTTGCACAATTTGATATCATGCAGTGTCATGCAGTAGGGACTTGTAGTAATATCATGTACTTGTTGCATGATTTGGTGTCAGGTAGTGTTATGCTGTAGGAACCTGTAGTGGTTTCCTGTAGTTGCATGATTTGGTGTCAGGTAGTGTCATGCAGTAGGGGCATGTGTTGTTATCTTATAGTTGCATGATTTGGTGTCAGGCAGTGTCCTGCAGTAGGGGGACCTGTACTGGTATCTTTTAGTTCCATGATCTGGTGTCAGGCAGTGCCTTGCAGTAGGCGACCTGTAGTGGTACCTTGAAGTTGCACAATTTGATATCATGCAGTGTCATGCAGTAGGGGACCTGTAGTTATATCATGTAGATGCATAATTTGGTTTCAGTTATTGTCATGCAGTAGGGAACCTGTTGTGGTATCGTGTAGTTTCATGATTTGGTGTCAGTTAGTGTCATGCAGTAGGGAACCTGTAGTGATATCTTGTAGTTGCATAATTTGGTGTCAGGCCATGCCATGCAGTAGGGGACCCATATTGGCATCTTGTTGTTGCATGATTTGGTGTCAGGCAGTGTCATGCAGTATGGGACCTGTACTGGCATCTTGTAGTTCCATGATCTGGTGTCAGGCAGTGGCTTGCAGTAGGGGACCTGTAGTGGTATCTTGAAGTTGCACAATTTGATATCATGCAGTGTCATGCAGTAGGGGACCTGTAGTAATATCATGTTGCATGATTTGGTGTCAGGTAGTTTCATGCAGTAGGGAACCTGTTGTGGTATCTTGTAGTTTCATGATTTGGTGTCAGGTAGTGTCATGCAGTAGGGGTCCTGTAGTGGTATCTTGTAGTTGCATAATTAGGTGTCAGTTATTGCCATGCAGTAGGGGACATGTAATGGTATCTTGTAGTTGCATGATTTGGTGTCAGATAGTGTCATCCTGCAGCGGACCTGTAGTTGCATGATCTGATGTCAGGTAGTGTCATGCAGTAGGGGTCCTTTTTTGATATCTTGTAGTTGCATGATTTGGTGTCATGAAGTGTCATGCAGTAGGGGACATTTTTGTATATCTTGTGGTGGCATGATTTGGTGTCTGGAAGTTTCTTGCAGTAGGGAACCTGTAATGGTATCTTGTAGTTCCTTGATTTGGTGTCAGGTAGTGTCATGGAGTAAGGGATCTGTACTGGTATGTTGTAGTTGCATGATTTTGTGTCAGGTAGTGTTATGGAGCAGGGGATCTGTACTGGTATCTTGTAGTTGCATGATTTGCTGTCAGTCAGTGTCATGCAACAGGGGACCTGTAGTGGTATCTTGTAGTTGCATGATTTGGTGTCAGGCAGTGTCCTGCAGTAGAGTCCTGTAGTGGTATCCTGTAGTTGCATGATTTGGTGTTAGGCAGTGTCATGCATAGGGGACATGTAGTGGTATCTCATAGTTGCATTATTTAGTCTAAGGCATTGTCATGCAGTACGGTCCTGTAGTGATATTTTGTAGTTGTGTGATTTGGTGTCAGGCAGTGTCATTCAGTAGGGGACCTATATTGATATCTTGTACTTGCATTATCTGGTTTCAGGAAGTGTCATGCAGTGGGGGACCTTTATTGGTTATCTTGTTGTTGCATGATCTGGTGTCAGGCAGTGTCATGCAGTAGGGGACCTGTATTGGTGTCTTGTCATTGTATGATCTGGTGTCAGGAAGTGTCATGCAGTTGGGGACCTGTAGTGGTATCTTGTAGTTACATGATTTGGTGCCAGGTAGTGTCATGCAGTAGGGACCTGTACTGGTATCTTGTAGTTGCATGATTTGGTGCCAGGCAGTGTCATGCAGTAGGGGACCTGTACTAGTATCTTGTAGTTGCATGATTTGGTGTCAGACAGTGTCATGCAGCAGGGGACCTGTAGTGTTATCATGTAGCTGCATGATTTGCTGTCAGGCAGTGTCATGCAGTAGGTGACCTGTAGTGGTATCTTGTAGTTGCATGATTTGGTGTCAGGCAGTGTCATGCAGTAGCGTCCTGTATTGGTGGATTGTGTTTGCATGATTTGGTGCCAAGTATTGTCATGCAGTAGTGGACCTGTACTGGTATCTTGTAGTTGCATGATTTGGTGTCAGGCAGTGTCATGCAGTAGAGAACCTGTATTGGTATCTTTTAGTTGCATGATTTGGTGTCAGGTAGTTTCATGCAGTGGGGACCTGTATTTATATCTTGTAGTTGAATGATTTGGTGTCAGGCAGTGTCATGCAGTTGGGACCTGTATTGGTATCTTGTACTTGCATGATTTGGTGTCAGGCCATGTCATGCAGTAGGAGGTCTGTAGTGGTATCATGTACTTGCACGATATGGTGTGAGACAGTGTCATGCAGTAGGATCCTGTAGTATTGTGTAGTTGCATGATTTTGTGTCAGGCAGTTTCATGCAGTAGGGGACCTGTAGTGGAATTTTGTATTGCATGATTTTGTGTCAGGCTGTGTCATGCAGTAGGGGACCCTTAGTGTATCTTGTAGTTGCAAGATTTGGCGTCAGGCAGTGTCATGCAGTAGGGGACCTGTAGGGGTATCTTGTACTTGCATGATTTGGTGTCAGGTAGTATCATGCAGTAGGAGGCTTGTATTGGTGTTTTGTAGTTGAATGATCTGGTGTCAGGCAATGTCATGCAGTTGGGGACCTGTACTTGTATCTTGTAGTTGCATGATTTGGTGTCAGGCCATGCCATGCAGTAGTGGACCAGTATTGGCATCTTGTTGTTGCATGATTTGGTGTCAGGCAGTGTCATGCAGTATGGGACCTGTAGTGGTATCTTGTAGTTGCATGATTTGGTGTCAGACAGTGTCATGGAGTATGGGACCGGTAGTGGTATCTTGTAGTTGCATGATTTGGTGTCAGGCAGTGTCATGCAGAAGGGGGACCTGTACTGGCATCTTGTAGTTCCATGATCTGGTGTCAGGCAGTGGCTTGCAGTAGGGGACCTGTAGTGGTATCTTGAAGTTGCACAATTTGATATCATGCAGTGTCATGCAGTAGGGGACCTGTAGTAATATCATGTTGCATGATTTGGTGTCAGGTAGTGTCATGCAGTAGGGAACCTGTTGTGGTATCTTGTAGTTTCATGATTTGGTGTCAGGTAGTGTCATGCAGTAGGGGACCTGTAGTGGTATCTTGTAGTTGCATAATTTGGTGTCAGTTATTGCCATGCAGTAGGGGACATGTAGTGGTATCTTGTAGTTGCATGATTTGGTGTCAGATAGTGTCATCCTGCAGCGGACCTGTAGTTGCATGATCTGATGTCAGGTAGTGTCATGCAGTAGGGGTCCTTTTTTGATATCTTGTAGTTGCATGATTTGGTGTCATGAAGTGTCATGCAGTAAGGGACATTTTTGTATATCCTGTGGTGGCATGATTTGGTGTCTGGAAGTTTCTTGCAGTAGGGAACATGTAGTGGTATCTTGTAGTTGCATGGTTTAGGTTGTGTCATGCAATGGGGGACCTTTATTGATATCTTACAGTTACATGATTTGTTTTCAGGCAGTGTTATGCAGTAGATGACCTTTAATGGTATCTTGTGGTTGCATGATTTGGTGTCAATTAGTGACATGCAGTAGGGAACCTGTATTTGTATCTTTTAGTTGCATTATTTGGTGTCAGGTTGTGTCAAGCATTAGGGGACCTGTATTGGTATCCTGTAGGTGCAATATCTGGTGTCAGGCAGTGTCATGCAGTAGTGGACCTGTATTGGTATCTTGTAGTTGCATGATTTGGTGTCAGGCAGTGTCATGCAGTAGGGGCCTGCATTTGTATCTTATAGTTGCATGATTTGGTGTCAGTTAGTGTCATGCAGTAGGGGGCCTGTAATGGTATCTTGTAGGTGCAAGGTTGGTGTCAGGTAGTGTCATGGAGTAGGTTCCTGTACTGGTATCTTGTACTTGCATGATTTGGTGTCATTTAGTGTAATTGAGTAAGGGATCTGTACTGGTATCGTGTAGATGCATGATTTGGTATCAGGCAGTCTCCTGCAGTAGAGTCTTGTAGTGGTGTCCTGTAGTTGCATGATTTTATGTCAGGCAGTTGCATGTAGTAGGGTCCTGTAGTGGTATCTTGTGGTTGCATGATTTGTTGTCAGGCAGTGTCATGCAGTAGGAGGCCTGTATTGATATCTTGCAGTTGCATGATCTGATGTCAGGCAGTTTCATGAAGGAGGGGACCTGTAGTGGTATCTTGTAGTTGTATGACTTGGTGTCAAGCAGTGTCATGCAGTAGGGGTCATGTAGTGGAATCTTGTAGTTGCATGATCTGGTGTTAGGCAGTGTCATATATTTGGGTCCAGTATTGGTATCTTGTAGTTTTATGATTTGATGTCAGGCAGTGCCTTGCAGTAGGGGACCTGTAGTGGTATCTTGAAGTTGCACAATTTGATATCATGCAGTGTCATGCAGTAGGGGACCTGTTGTAATATCATGTAGTTGCATGATTTCGTGTCAGGTAGTGTCATGCAGTAGGGAACCTGTTGTGGTATCTTGCAGTTTCATGATTTGGTGTCAGGTAGTGTCATGCAGTAGGGGACCTGTAGTGGTATCTTGTAGTTGCATAATTTTGTGTCAGTTATTGTCATGCAGTAGGGGACATGTTGTGGTATCTTGTAGTTGCATGATTTGGTGTCAGGCAGTGTCATGCAGAAGGGGAATCTGTACTGGTATCTTGTATTTCCATTATCTGGTGTCAGGCAGTGCCTTGCAGTAGGGGACCTGTAGTGGTATCTTGAAGTTGCACAATTTGATATCATGCAGTGTCATGCAGTAGGGGACCTGTAGTAATATCATGTAGTTGCATAATTTGGTGTCAGGTAGTGTCATGCAGTAGGGAACCTATTGTGGTATCATGTAGTTTCATGATTTGGTGTCAGGTAGTGTCATGCAGTAGGGAACCTGTAGTGATATCTTGTAGTTGCATAATTTGGTGTCAGTTATTGTCATGCAGTAGGGGATATGTAGTGGTATCTTGTAGTTGCATGATTTGGTGTCAGGTAGTGTCATCCTGCAGGGGACCTGTAGTTGCATGATCTGATGTCAGGTAGTGTCATGCAGTAGGGGACCTTTTTTGGTATCTTGTAGTTGCATGATTTGGTGTCATGCAGTGTCATGCAGTAGGGGACCTTTTCGTATATCTTGTGGTGGCATGATTTGGTGTCTGGAAGTTTCTTGCAGTAGGGGATCTGTCGTGGTATCTTGTAGTTGCATGGTTTAGTGCAGGGGTGGGCAAACGTTTTGATTCGTGGGCCACATTGAGTGGTACCTTGTAGTCTAGGAAAATGAGTGAATGACTTGTTCAAAATCTGACAAAGGGGCCGGAACAGGAGCAGATAGATGGCATGCTTTGAAAACATCACCTCATTGGGGGAAAAATACACATCTTGGGATATGGAGAAAACATGTGCTTTAATTTCCAATGAAAATGAAGAAAAGCATTACAATAAAATCTCTGACTTCGAAATGAGTCTTTAAACGCTGAAAATCAAATAAATGACCATTTTATTTTAAAGCACTGAAAGTTCTGTTATCCTTCAGGATATCACCATCACTCTCCTCCTGACTGTCTTTTTTTTCAAAAACGGTAGGAGATGCAGATGTACTTGTCCTGTTCCTTTTATTCAATTTGTTTTCCCGGTGCCAAACGTCAACAACGACCAGTGCAAGGACGAAACAGTTGCAGCAAGTCAGTCTGTGAAGCGTTATATTTGATCTGCGCGCACTGTTCATTTTAACAACGTGCGTATCACGGAGACACACACATTTTAATGGGAGCAGTGTTGTTGGTCTCCTTTTTTAGCCAGCGCATCAAAGTCTGGAGTTAGTTTTGTTGTGGCGATTCTCAGGATGGATCTGAGGTGTAGGTCTGTTAACTTGGATCTGTGGCTGGCTTTGTTGATGTTCATGACGCTGAAGGTCTGTTCACACACGAAGGTAGAGCTGAACAAAGCCAACATCATCTGCGCTTTTCGCCTTAGATTTGGAAACGCGGCATCATTGAGTGAAGCATAGAAGTCATTTAGTTTCAGAGAGCTGAACTTCTCTTTTAAGGCAGGGTCGGACTGAAGGTCGATCAGTTCGAGCTGAAGCTCCGCTGGAGCTGTTTCGGGGTCTTGTGACAGAGGAAAGGCCACCAATTGAAGTGACTTGTCAGTTTTGTCGAAATCCAAAAACCGACGGCAGAATTCTCTGTGCAGTGCATCCAGTGACTCACTGTATTTCTTTACTTTTGCTTTGGCCTCTTTCAGCGTGGCTAGTCTAGGAAAATGAGTGAATGACTTGTTCAAAATCTGCCTGGAAAATAAAGCCAGCTTGGATTTGAAGGCTTTCATGTTTGTGTACATGTCATGCACAAACTGCTCCTTCCTCTGCAGTTTCACGTTGAGCTCATTCAAGTGTGAAAATACGTCCGTAGCAAACGCAAAGTCACACATCCAGCTCTTGTTGCTCAGCTCAGGAAATTCATCAGTCTTCCCCTGCCGCTCCAAAAACACGCCAATCTCCTCTTTGAGCTCCCACACTTGTTGAAACACTTTGCCCAAACTCAACCAGCGGACACGGGAGTGATAAAGCAGGTCCTGGTGATCCGCATCAGTTTCCTCCAGGAACGCAATGAACTGACGGTGCTGAAGTACCTGTGCGCGTATGAAGTTGACAAGTTTCACTACGGGATTCACAACATGATTCAGCTGTAACACCGATTTACATAGAGATTCCTGGTGGATGATGCAGTGGAGGAAAATGACATCCTGGTCAGGGTTTTCATCTTTCACTTTATTCTGGATTCTCCTCAGCAGGCCAACGTTTTTTCCCATTAAATTCGGAGATCCATCTGTGGTGACGTTAACAAGCTTACTCCAGGGAAGCTTCATGTTTTCGATGGCAGCAGACACCCGTTCAAACAAGTCCTCTCCCCGTGTTTGTCCTTTCAGAGACTCCATTGTCAAAAACTCCTCCGTTATTTCAAAAGTTTCGTTGATTCCTCGGATAAAAATGAGGAGCTGAGCAGTGTCTTTGACATCGTTGCTTTCATCCAGTGCTAAAGAATAAAAAGTGAATGACTTTGCCTTTTTGTTTAATCTGCTGGTGATATCTTCATCTATTAGTTCCACACGGGCAGTCACTGTCCGCCCGTGATAAACTGATTTTCTCAAATTTGTCTTTGGTCTCCGGGCACAAAATACCTGCTGTCTCTACCATAAATTCTTTTAAAAATTCGCCCTCAGACAGTCGTTTGCTGGCCTTTGCTATTTTGAATGAAAGCATAAAACTGGCCTTGGTACTTGACTCTTGAATGGCAGTTTGATGGTGAAAAAAACTTTGCTGAGCCTTCAAATTAGCTGCCACCTTCTCAGCAGCAGCTTCCCGTTCTTTTGTTGAGAGCTTGCTAGCATAATTAGCGTGCTTTGTGGCAAAGTGATGGCTAATATTATACTCTTTAAAAACCGCCACAGTTTCTTGGCATATCGGGCAAACAGCAGATGATCGGTGTTCAGTGAAAAAATATTTAGTTGTCCACTCCTTATTGAACACTCGACATTCTCTGTCCACTTTCCTTTTCTTGGGTCCGCTCATCTTCATAGAGGGGCGGTGGGTCAAAGGGTAAAGTGCAAACATGGAGTAATAGGCCTACGCTTCACCTCAACAAAGCCAATATATCTAGAGTGCACCATCTAGTGAGGAAACATCAGAATTGCAGGGGGAATAAAACATTAACAAGGTTAATTTATTAAATTTTTTCAAGTTTGGCGGGCCGAATCAAAACATTTAACAGGCCGCATGTGGCCCCCGGGCCGTAGTTTGCCCATGCCTGGTTTAGTGCCAGGTATTGTCATGCAGTAGGGGACCTGCATTGGTAGCTTGCAGTTAAATGATTTGGTGTCAGGTTGTGTCATGCAGTAGGGGACCTTTATTGATATCTTGCAGTTACATGATTTGTTTTCAGGCAGTGTCATGCAGTAGTGGACCTTTAATGGTATCTTGTGATTGCATGATTTGGTGTCAGGTAGTGACATGCAGTAGGGGACCTGCATTGGTATCTTTTATTAGCATTATTTGGTGTCAGGTATGTGTCATGCATTAGGGGTCCTGTATTGGTATAATATAGGTGTAATATCTGCTGTCAGGCAGTGTCATGCAATAGTGGACCTGTATTGGTATTTTGTAGTTGCATGATTTGGTGTCAGGCAGTGTCATGCAGTAGGGGCCTGTATTTGTATCTTATAGTTGCATGATTTGGTGTCAGTTAGTGTCATGCAGTAGGGGGCCTGTAGTGGTATCTTGTAGGTGCAAGGTTGGTGTCAGGCAGTGTCATGCAGTAGGGGACCTGTATTGGTATTTTTTAGTGGCATGATTTGGTGTCAGGCAGTGTCATGCAGTAGGGTCCTGTAGTGGTATTATGTTCTTGCATGATTTGGTGTCAGGTTGTGTCGTGCAGTAAGAACCTGTAGTGGTATCTTGTATGATTTGGTGTCAGGTAGTGTCATGCAGTAGGGGACCTATATTGGTATGTTGTACTAGAATGATTTGGTGTCAGGCAATGTCATACAGTAGGGGACCTGTATTGGTATCTTGTAGTTGTATGATTTGATGTCAGGTTGTGTCATGCAGTAGGTTCCTGTATTGGTATCTTGTACTTGCATGATTTGGTGTCAGGTAGTGTCATGGAGTAAGGGTTCTGTACAAGTATCTTGTAGATGCATGATTTGGTATCAGACAGTGTCCTGCAGTAGAGTCCTGTAGTAGTATCCTGTAGTTGCATGATTTGATGTCAGGCAGTTGCATGTAGTAGGGTCCTGTAGTGGTATCTTGTGGTTGCATGATTTGTTGTCAGGCAGTGTCATGCAGTAGGAGGCCTGTATTTGGTATCTTGTAGTTGCATTATCTGGTGTCAGGCAGTTTCATGAAATAGGGGACCTGTAGTGGTATCTTGTAGTTGTATGACTTGGTCTCAGGCAGTGTCATGCATTAGGGTTCCTGTAGTGGAATCTTGTAGTTGCATGATCTGGTGTTAGGCAGTGTCATATATTTGGGTCCAGTATTGGTATCTTGTAGTTGTATGATTTGGTGTCAGTCAGTGTCATGCAGTAGGGGACCTGTAGTGGCAGCTCGTAGTTGCATATTTTGGTGTCAGGCAGTGTCATGCAGTAGTGTCCTTTAGTGATATCTTGTATTGCATGGTTTGATATTGGGCAGTGTCACACAGTAGGAGACCTGAATTTGTATCTTGTAGTTGAATAATCTGGTGACAGGCAATGTCATGCCGTAGAGAACCTGTGTTGGTATTTTTTAGTTGCATGATTTGTTGTCAGGCAGTGTCATGCAGTAGGGGACCTGTAGTGGTACCTTGTACTTGCATGATTAGGTGTCAGGCAGTGTCGTGCAGTAAGGGACCTGTACTGGTATCTTGTAGCTGCATGATTTGGTATCAGTCAGTGTCATGCAGTAGGGGACCTGTATTGGTATCTTGCACTGGCATGATTTAGTGTCAGGCAATGTCATGCAGTAGGAGGTCTGAAATGGTATCATGTACTTGCATGAGATGGTGTCAGGCCGTGTCATGCAGTAGGATCCTGTAGTGGTGTCTTGTAGTTGCATGATTTGGTGTCAGGCAGTGTCATGCAGTAGGGACCCGTAGTGGTATTTTGTATTGCATGATTTGGTTTCAGGCAGTGTCATGCAGTAGGGGACCCTTAGTGGTATCTTTTAGTTGCATGATTTGGTGTCAGGCAGTGTCATGCAGTAGGGGACCTGTAGTGGTATATTGTAGTTGCTCGATTTGGTGTCAGGCAGTGTCATGCTGTAGGGTCCTGTACTCGTATCTTGTACTTGCATGATTTGGTGTCAGGTAGTGTCAGGCAGTAGGGTCCTATAGTGGTATCTTGCAGTTGCATTATTTAGTGTCAGGCAGTCTCATGCAGTAGCAGGCCTGTATTGATGTTTTGTAGTTGCATGATCTGGTGTCAGGCAATGTCATGCAGTAGGGGACCTGTACTGGTATCTTGTATTCACATGATTTTGTGTCAGGCAGTTTCATGCAGTAGGGGACCTGTAGTGGTATTTTGTATTGCATGATTTCGTGTCAGGCAGTGTCATGCAGTAGGGGACCCTTAGTGTATCTTGTAGTTGCATGATTTGGCATCAGGCAGTGTCATGCAGTAGGGGACCTGTAGGGGTATACTGTAGTTACTTGATTTGGTGTCAGGCAATGTCATGCAGTAGGGTCCTGTACTCGTATCTTGTACTTGCATGATTTGGTGTCAGGTAGTGTCAGGCACTAGAGTCCTGTACTGGTATCTTGTACTTGCATGATTTGGTGTCAGGCAGTATCATGCAGTAGGAGGCTTGTATTGATGTTTTGTAGTTGCATGATCTGGTGTCAGGTAATGTCATGCAGTAGGCGACCTGTACTTGTATCTTGTAGTTGCATGATTTGGTGTCAGGCCATGCCATGCAGTAGGGGACCTGAAATTGGCATCTTGTTGTTGCATGATTTGGTGTCAGGCAGTGTCATGCAGTATGGGACCTGTAGTGGTATCTTGTAGTTGCATGATTTGGTGTCAGACAGTGTCATGGAGTATGGGACCGGTAGTGGTATCTTGTAGTTGCATGATTTGGTGTCAGGCAGTGTCATGCAGAAGGGGGACCTATACTGGTATCTTGTAGTTCCATGATCTGGTGTCAGGCAGTGTCATGCAGTAGGGTTCCTGTAGTGGAATCTTGTAGTTGCATGATCGGATATTAGGCAGTGTCATATATTTGGGTCCAGTATTGGTATCTTTTAGTTTTATGATTTGGTGTCAGGCAGTGCCTTGCAGTAGGGGACCTGTGGTGGTATCTTGAAGTTGCACAATTTGATATCATGCAGTGTCATGCAGTAGGGGACTTGTAGTAATATCATGTAGTTGCATGATTTGGTGTCAGGTAGTGTTATGCTGTAGGGAACCTGTTGTGGTATCTTGTAGTTTCATGATTTGGTGTCAGGTAGTGTCATGCAGTAGGGGACATGTAGTGGTATCTTGTAGTTGCATGATTTGGTGTCAGGAAGTGTCATGCAGAAGGGGGATCTGTACTGGTATCTTCTATTTCCATTACCTGGTGTCAGGCAGTGCCTTGCAGTAGGGGACCTGTAGTGGTATCTTGAAGTTGCACAATTTGATATCATGCAGTGTCATGCAGTAGGGGACCTGTAGTAATATCATGTAGTTGCATGATTTGGTGTCAGGTAGTGTCATGCAGTAGGGAACCTGTTGTGGTATCGTGTAGTTTCATGATTTGGTGTCAGTTAGTGTCATGCAGTAGGGAACCTGTAGTGATATCTTGTAGTTGCATAATTTGGTGTCAGTTATTGTCATGCAGTAGGGGACCTGTAGTGGTATCTTGTAGTTGCATGATTTGGTGTCAGGTAGTGTCATCCTGCAGGGGACCTGTAGTTGCATGATCTGATGTCAGGCAGTGTCATGCAGTAGGGGACCTTTTTTGGTATCTTGTAGTTGCATGATTTGGTGTCATGCAGTGTCATGCAGTAGGGGACCTTTTCATATATCTTGTGGTGGCATGGTTTGGTGTCTGGAAGTTTCTTGCAGTAGGGGATCTGTCGTGGTATCTTGTAGTTGCATGGTTTAGTGTCAGGTATTGTCATGCAGTAGGGGACCTGCATTGGTATCTTGCAGTTGCATGATTTGGTGTCAGGTTGTGTCATGCAGTAGGGGACCTTTATTGATATCTTGCAGTTACATGATTTGTTTTCAGGCAGTGTCATGCAGTAGGGGACCTTTAATGGTATCTTGTGGTTGCATGATTTGGTGTCAGGTAGTGACATGCAGTAGGGGACCTGTATTGGTATATTTTTGTTGCATTATTTGGTGTCAGGTTGTGTCAAGCATTAGGGGACCTGTATTGGTATAATGTAGGTGCAATATCTGGTGTCAGGCAGTGTCATGCAGTAGTGGACCTGTATTGGTATCTTGTAGTTGCATGATTTGGTGTCAGGCAGTGTTATGCAGTAGGGGACCTGTAGTGGTCTGTTGTAGTTGCATGATTTGGTGTCAGGCAGTGTCATGCAGTAGGGTCCTGTGGTGGTATCATGTTCTTGCATGATTTGGTGTCAGGTAGTATCATGCAGTAAGGACCTGTAGTAGTATCTTGTATGATTTGGTGTCAGGTAATGTCATGCAGTAGGGGACCTTTATTGGTATGTTGTACTTGCATGATTTGGTGTACTGCAGTGTCATGCAGTAGGGGATCTGTATTGGTATCTTGTAGTTGTTTGATTTGGTGTCAGGTAATGTCATGCAGTGGGTTCCTGTAGTAGTATCTTGTAGTTCCTTGATTTGGTGTCAGGTAGTGTCATGGAGTAGGGGATCTGTACTGGTGTCTTGTACTTGCATGATTTGGTGTCTGGCAGTGTCATGCAATAGGGGACCTGTAGTGGTATCTTGTAGTTGCAGGATTTGGTGTCAGGCAGTGTCATGCAGTAGGGTCCTGTAGTGGTATCTTGTAGTTACATGATTTGGTGTCAGGCAGTGTCATGCAGTAGGATGCCTGTATTGGTATTTTGTAGGTGCATGATCTGGTGTCAGGCAGTGGCATGCAGTTAGGGACCTGTATTTGTATCTTGTAGTTGCATGATTTGGTGTCAGGTAGTGTCATGCAGTAGGGTCCTGTACTGGTATCTTGTAGTTGTATGACTTGGTGTCAGGCAGTGTCATGCAGTAGGGGACCTGTAGTGGTATCTTGTAGTTGCATGATTTGGTGTCAGGCAGTGTCATGCAGTAGGGGACCTGTAGTGGTATCTCATAGTTGCATGATTTGGTGTCAGGCAGTGTCAATCAGTAGGCTCCTGTAGTGGTATCTTGTAGTTGCATGATTTAGTGTCAGGCAGTGTCATTCAGTAGGGGACCTGTAATGATATATTGCACTTGCATGATCTGGTTTCAGGCAGGATCATGCAGTGGGTGACCTTTATTGGCTATCTTGTTGTTGCATGATCTGTTGTCAGGCAGAGTTAAGCAGTAGGGGACCTGTGTTGGTATCTTGTCATTGCATGATTTGGTATCTGGCAGTGCCATGCAGTAGGGCACATGTAGTGGTATCTTGAAGTTGCACGATTATGTGTCAGGCAGTGTCATGCAGTAGAGGACCTGCATTGGTATCTTGTAGTTGCATGATTTGGTGTCAGGTAGTGTCATGCAGTAGGGACCTGTATTGGTATCTTGTAGTTGCATGATTTGGTGTCAGGCAGTGTGATGCAGTAGGGGACCTGTACTGGTGTCTTGTAGCTGCATAATTTGGTGTCAGGCAGTGTCATGCAGTAGGGGACCTGTAGTGTTATCATGTAGTTGCATGATTTGGTGTCAGGCAGTGTCATGCATTAGGGGACCTGTATTGGTATCTTGTAGCTGCAATATCTGGTGTCAGGCAGTGTCATGCATTAGTGGACCTGTATTGCTATCTTGTAGTTGCATGATTTGGTATCAGTGAGTGTCATGCAGTAGTGGACTTATAGTGGTATCTTGTAGTTGCATGATTTGGTGTCAGGCAGTTCCATGCAGTGTAACCTGTATTGGTACCTTGTAACTTCACGATCTGGTGTCAGGCAGTGTCATGCAGTAGGGTCCTGTATTGTTATCTTGTAGTTGCATGATTTGGTGTCAGTTAATGTCATGCAGTAGGGTCCTGTAGTGGTATCTTGTAGTGTCATGATTTGGTGTCAGGCAGTGTCTTGCAGTAGGGTCCTGTAGTGGTATCTTGTCATTGTAGGAAGTGGTGTCAGGTAGTTTCATGCAGTAGTGGACCTGTATTGGTATCTTGTCATTGTAGGAAGTGGTGTCAGGTAGTTTTATGCAGTAGGGGACCTGTAGTGGTATCTTGTAGTTACATGATTTGATTTCAAGCAGTGTGATGCAGTAGAGGACTTGTATTGGTATATTGTAGTTGCATGATTTGGTGTCAGGTAGTGTGATGCAGTAGGGACCTGTATTGGTATCTTGTAGTTGCATGATTTGGTGTCAGGCAGTGTGATGCAGTAGGGGACCTGTACTGGTGTCTTGTAGCTGCATAATTTGGTGTCAGGCAGTGTCATGCAGTAGGGGACCTGTAGTGTTATCATGTAGTTGCATGATTTGGTGTCAGGCAGTGTCATGCATTAGGGGACCTGTATTGGTATCTTGTAGCTGCAATATCTGGTGTCAGGCAGTGTCATGCATTAGTGGACCTGTATTGCTATCTTGTAGTTGCATGATTTGGTATCAGTGAGTGTCATGCAGTAGTGGACTTGTAGTGGTATCTGGTAGTTGCATGATTTGGTGTCAGGAAGTTCCATGCAGTATAACCTGTATTGGTACCTTGTAGCTTCATGATCTGGTGTCAGGCAGTGTCATGCAGTAGGGTCCTGTATTGTTATCTTGTAGTTGCATGATTTGGTGTCAGTTAGTGTCATGCCGTAGGGTCCTGTAGTAGTATCTTGTAGTGTCATGATTTGGTGTCAGGCAGTGTCTTGCAGTAGGGTCCTGTAGTGGTATCTTGTCATTGTAGGAAGTGGTGTCAGGTAGATTCATGCAGTAGTGGACCTGTAGTGGTATCTTGTAGTTACATGATTTGATGTCAAGCAGTGTGATGCAGTAGAGGACTTGTATTGGTATATTGTAGTTGCATGATTTGGTGTCAGGTAGTGTGATGCAGTAGGGACCTGTAGTGGTATCTTGTAGTTGCATGATTTGGTGTCAGACAGTGTCATGGAGTATGGGACCGGTAGTGGTATCTTGTAGTTGCATGATTTGGTGTCAGGCAGTGTCATGCAGAAGGGGGATCTGTAGTGGTATCTTGTAGTTCCATGATTTGGAGTCAGGTAGTGTCATGCAGTAGGGAACCTGTTGTGGTATCTTGTAGTTTCATGATTTGGTGTCAGGTAGTGTCATGCAGTAGGGGACCTGTAGTGGTATCTTGTAGTTGCATAATTTGGTGTCAGTTATTGCCATGCAGTAGGGGACATATTGTGGTATCTTGTAGTTGCATTATTTGGTGTCAGGCAATGTCATGCAGTAGGGGACCTTTAATTGTATCTTGTGGTTGCATGATTTGGTGTCAGGTAGTGACATGCAGTAAGTGACCTGTATTGGTATCCTGTAGGTGTAATATCTGGTGTCAGGCAGTGTCATGCAGTAGTAGACCTGTATTGGTATCTTGTAGTTGCATGATTTGGTGTCAGGCAGTGTTATGCAGTAGGGGACCTGTAAGGGTCTCTTGTAGTTGCATGATTTGGTGTCAGGCAGTGTCATGCAGTAAGGTCCTGTAGTGGTATCATGTTCTGGCATGATTTGGTGTCAGGTAGTATCGTGCAGTAAGGCCCTGTAGTAGTATCTTGTATGATTTGGTGTCAGGTAATGTCATGCAGTAGGGGACATTTATTGGTATGTTGTACTTGCATGATTTGGTGTACTGCAGTGTCATGCAGTAGGGGATCTGTATTGGTATCTTGTAGTTGTTTGATTTGGTGTCAGGTAATGTCATGCAGTGGGTTCCTGTAGTAGTATCTTGTAGTTCCTTGATTTGGTGTCAGGTAGTGTTATGCAATAGGGTCCTGTAATGGTATCTTGTACTTGCATGATTTGGTGTCAGGCAGTGTCATGCAATAGGGGACCTGTAGTGGTATCTTGTAGTTGCATGATTTGGTGTCAGGCAGTGTCATGCAGTATGGTCCTGTAGTGGTATCTTGTAGTTACATGATTTGGTGTCAGGCAGTGTCATGCAGTAGGAGGCCTGTATTGGTATCTTGTAATTGCATGATCTGGTGTCAGGCAGTGTCATGAAGTAGGGGACCTGTAGTATTATCTTGTAGTTGTATGACTTTATGTCAGGCAGTGTCATACAGTAGGGTCCTGTATTGGTATCTTGTAGTGTATGATTTGGTGTGAGGCAGTGTCATGCAGTAGGGGACCTGTAGTGGTATCTCGTAGTTGCATGATTTGGTGTCAAACAGTGTCATGCAGTACGGTCCTGTAGTGATATCTTATAGTTGTGTGATTTGGTGTCAGGCAGTGTCAATCAGTAGGGTCTTGTAGTGGTATCTTGTAGTTTCGTGATGTAGTGTCAGGTAGTTTCATGCAGTAGGGGACCTGTATTGATATCTTGTACTTGCATGATCTGGTTTCAGGCAGTGTCATGCAGTAAGGGACCTGTATTGGTGTCTTGTAGTTGCATGATCTGGTTTCAGGCAGTGTCATGCAGTAGGGGACCTGTATTGGTATCTTGTCATTGTAGGAAGTGGTGTCAGGTAGTTTCATACAGTAGGGGACCTGTAGTGGTATCTTGTAGTTACATGATTTGATGTCAAGCAGTGTGATGCAGTAGAGGACTTGTATTGGTATATTGTAGTTGCATGATTTGGTGTCAGGTAGTGTGATACAGTAGGGACCTGTATTGGTATCTTGTAGTTGCATGATTTGGTGTCAGGCAGTGTGATGCAGTAGGGGACCTGAACTGGTGTCTTGTAGCTGCATAATTTGGTGTCAGGCAGTGTCATGCAGTAGGGGACCTGTAGTGTTATCATGTAGTTGCATGATTTGGTGTCAGGCAGTGTCATGCATTAGGGGACCTGTATTGGTATCTTGTTGCTGCAATATCTGGTGTCAGGCAGTGTCATGCATTAGTGGACCTGTATTGCTATCTTGTAGTTGCATGATTTGGTATCAGTGAGTGTCATGCAGTAGTGGACTTGTAGTGGTATCCTGTAGTTGCATGATTTGGTGTCAGGCAGTTCCATGCAGTGTAACCTGTATTGGTAACTTGTAACTTCATGATCTGGTGTCAGGCAGTGTCATGCCATAGGGTCCTGTATTGTTATCTTGTAGTTGCATGATTTGGTGTCAGTTAGTGTCATGCAGTAGGGTCCTGTAGTGGTATCTTGTAGTGTCATGATTTGGTGTCAGGCAGTGTCTTGCAGTAGGGTCCTGTAGTGGTATCTTGTCATTGTAGGAAGTGGTGTCAGGTAGTTTCATGCAGTAGTGGACCTGTATTGGTATCTTGTCATTGTAGGAAGTGGTGTCAGGTAGTTTCATGCAGTAGGGGACCTGTAGTGGTATCTTGTAGTTACATGATTTGATGTCAAGCAGTGTGATGCAGTAGAGGACTTGTATTGGTATATTGTTGTTGCATGATTTGGTGTCAGATAGTGTGATGCAGTAGGGACCTGTATTGGTATCTTGTAGTTGCATGATTTGGTGTCAGGCAGTGTGATGCAGTAGGAGACCTGTACTGGTGTCTTGTAGCTGCATAATTTGGTGTCAGGCAGTGTCATGCAGTAGGGGACCTGTAGTGTTATCTTGTAGTTGCATGATTTGGTGTCAGGCAGTGTCATGCAATAAGGGACCTGTATTGGCATCCTGTAGGTGCAATATCTGGTGTCAGACAGTGTCATGCAGTAGTGGACCTGTATTGCTATCTTGTAGTTGCATGATTTGGTATCAGTGAGTGTCATGCAATAGTGGACTTGTAGTGGTATCTGGTAGTTGCATGATTTGGTGTCAGGCAGTTCCATGCAGTATAACCTGTATTGGTACCTTGTAGCTTCATGATCTGGTGTCAGGCAGTGTCATGCAGTAGGGTCCTGTATTGGTATCTTGTAGTTGCATGATTTGGTGTCAGTTAGTGTCATGCAGTAGGGGACCTGTAGTGGTATCTTGTAGTTGCATGATTTGGTGTCAGGCAGTGTCTTGCAGTAGGGTCCTGTAGTGGTATCTTGTCATTGTAGGAAGTGGTGTCAGGTAGTTTCATGCAGTAGGGGACCTGTAGTGGTATCTTGTAGTTACATGATTTGATGTCAAGCAGTGTGATGCAGTAGAGGACTTGTATTGGTATATTGTAGTTGCATGATTTGGTGTCAGGTAGTGTGATGCAGTAGGGACCTGTAGTGGTATCTTGTAGTTGCATGGTTTGGTGTCAGGCACTGTCATGCAGTGTGGGACCTGTAGTGTTATCTTGTATTTGCATGATTTGGGGTCAGGCAGTGCCATGCAGAAGGGGATCTGTAGTTGTATGTTGAAGTTGTATGATTTGGTGTCAGGCAGTGGCTTGCTGTAGGGGACATGTAGTGGTATCTTGAAGTTGCACAATTTGATATCATGCAGTGTCATGCAGTAGGGGACCTGTAGTAATATCATGTTGCATGATTTGGTGTCAGGTAGTGTCATGCAGTAGGGGCCTGCAGTGGTATCTTGTAGTTGCATGATTTGGTGTCAGGTAGTGTCATGCAGTAGGTGACCTGTAGTAGTATCTTGTAGTTGCATAATTTGGTGTCAGTTATTGCCATGCAGTAGGGGACATGTAGTGGTATCTTGTAGTTGCATGATTTGGTGTCAGATAGTGTCATCCTGCAGGGGACCTGTAGTTGCATGATCTGATGTCAGGTAGTGTCATGCAGTAGGGGTCCTTTTTTGATGTCTTGTAGTTGCATGATTTGGTGTCAGGCAGTGTTATGCAGTAGGGGACCTGTAGTGGTCTCTTGTAGTTGCATGATTTGGTGTCAGGCAGTGTCATGCAGTAGGGTCCTCTAGTGGTATTATGTTCTTGCATGATTTGGTGTCAGGTAGTATCGTGCAGTAAGGACCTGTAGTGGTATCTTGTATGACTTGGTGTCAGGTAATGTCATGCAGTAGGGGACCTTTATTGGTATGTTGTACTTGCATGATTTGGTGTACTGCAGTGTCATGTAGTAGGGGATCTGTATTGGTATCTTGTAGTTGTTTGATTTGATGTCAGGTAATGTCATGCAGTGGGTTCCTGTATTAGTATCTTGTAGTTCCTTGATTTGGTGTCAGGTAGTGTCATGGAGTAGGGGTTCTGTACTGGTATCTTGTAGTTGCATGATTTGGTGTCAGGCAGTGTCATGCAATAGGGGACCTGTAGTGGTATCTTGTAGTTGCAGGATTTGGTGTCAGGCAGTGTCATGCAGTAGGGTCCTGTAGTGGTATCTTGTAGTTACATGATTTGGTGTCAGGCAGTGTCATGCAGTAGTAGGCCTGTATTGGTATCTTGTAATTGCATGATCTGGTGTCAGGCAGTGTCATGAAGTAGGGGACCTGTAGTATTATCTTGTAGTTGTATGACTTTATGTCAGGCAGTGTCATACAGTAGGGTCCTGTATTGGTATCTTATAGTTGTATGATTTGGTGTGAGCCAGTGTCATGCAGTAGGGGACCTGTAGTGGTATCTCGTAGTTGCATGATTTGGTGTCAGGCAGTGTCATGCAGTATGGTCTTGTAGTGATATCTTGTAGCTGTGTGATTTGGTGTCAGGCAGTGTCAATCAGTAGGGTCTTGTAGTGGTATCTTGTAGTTTTGTGATGTAGTGTCAGGTACTGTCATGCAGTAGGGGACCTGTATTGATATCTTGTACTTGCATGATCTGGTTTCATGCAGTGTCATGCAGTAAGTGACCTGTATTGGTGTCTTGTAGTTGCATGATCTGGTTTCAGGCAGTGTCATGCAGTAGGGGGCCTGTATTGGTATCTTGTCATTGTAGGAAGTGGTGTCAGGTAGTTTCATGCAGTAGGGGACCTGTAGTGGTATCTTGTAGTTACATGATTTGATGTCAAGCAGTGTGATGCAGTAGAGGACTTGTATTGGTATATTGTAGTTGCATGATTTGGTGTCAGGTAGTGTGATGCAGTAGGGACCTGTATTGGTATCTTGTAGTTGCATGATTTGGTGTCAGGCAGTGTGATGCAGTAGGGGACCTGTACTGGTGTCTTGTAGCTGCATAATTTTTTGTCAGGCAGTGTCATGCAGTAGGGGACCTGTAGTGTTATCATGTAGTTGCATGGTTTGGTGTCAGGCAGTGTCATGCATTAGGGGACCTGTATTGGTATCTTGTAGCTGCAATATCTGGTGTCAGGCAGTGTCATGCATTAGTGGACCTGTATTGCTATCTTGTAGTTGCATGATTTGGTATCAGTGAGTGTCATGCAGTAGTGGACTTGTAGTGGTATCTTGTAGTTGCATGATTTGGTGTCAGGCTGTTCAATGCAGTGTAACCTGTATTGGAACCTTGTAGCATCATGATCTGGTGTCAGGCAGTGTCATGCAGTAGGGTCCTGTATTGTTATCTTGTAGTTGCATGATTTGGTGTCAGTTAGTGTCATGCAGTAGGGTCCTGTAGTTGTATCTTGTAGTGTCATGATTTGGTGTCAGGCAGTGTCTTGCAGTAGGGACCTGTAGTGGTATCTTGTCATTGTAGGAAGTGGTGTCAGGTAGTTTCATGCAGTAGGGGACCTGTAGTGGTATCTTGTAGTTACATGATTTGATGTCAAGCAGTGTGATGCAGTAGAGGACTTGTATTGGTATATTGTAGTTGCATGATTTGGTGTCAGGTAGTGTGATGCAGTAGGGACCTGTAGTGGTATCTTGTAGTTGCATGATTTGGTGTCAGACAGTGTCATGGAGTATGGGACCGGTAGTGGTATCTTGTAGTTGCATGATTTGGTGTCAGGCAGTGTCATGCAGAAGGGGGACCTGTAGTGGTATCTTGTAGTTCCATGATTTGGTGTCAGGCAGTGGCTTGCAGTAGGGGACCTATAGTGGTATCTTGAAGTTGCACAATTTGATATCATGCAGTGTCATGCAGTAGGGGACCTGTAGTAATATCATGTTGCATGATTTGTTGTCAGGTAGTGTCATGCAGTAGGGAACCTGTTGTGGTATCTTGTTGTTTCATGATTTGGTGTCAAGTAGTGTCATGCAGTAGGGGACCTGTAGTGGTATCTTGTAGTTGCATGATTTGGTGTCAGTTATTGCCATGCAGTAGAGGACATGTAGTGGTATCTTGTAGTTGCATGATTTGGTGTCAGATAGTGTCATCCTGCAGGGGACCTGTAGTTGCATGATCTGATGTCAGGTAGTGTCATGCAGTAGGGGTCCTTTTTTGATATCTTGTAGTTGCATGATTTGGTGTCATGCAGTGTCATGCAGTAGGGGACATTTTTGTATATCTTGTGGTGGCATGATTTGGTGTCTGGAAGTTTCTTGCAGTAGGGAACCTGTAGTGGTATCGTGTAGTTGCATGGTTTAGGTTGTGTCATGCAATGGGGGACCTTTATAGATATCTTACAGTTACATGATTTGTTTTCAGGCAGTGTCATGCAGTAGGGGACCTTTTTGCATATCTTTTAGTGGCAGGATTTGGTGTCAGGTATTGTCATGCAGTAGAGGGCCTTCATTGGTGTCTTGTAGTTGCATGATTTGCTGTCAGGTTGTGTCATGCAGTAGGGGACCTTTATTGGTATCTTGCAGTTACATGATTTGGCTTCAGGCAGTGTCATGCAGTAAGGGACATGTATTGGTATCTTGTATTTGCATGATTTTGTGTCAGGCAGTGTCATGCAGTAGGGGACCTGTATCGGTATCTTGCAGTTGCATGATTTGGTGTCAGGCAGTGTCATGCAGTAGGGGACATGTTGTGGTATCTTGTAGTTGCTTGATTTGGTGTCAGGCAATGTCATGCAGTAGGGGACCTTTAATTGTATCCTGTAGGTGTAATATCTGGTGTCAGGCAGTGTCATGCAGTAGTGGACCTGTATTGGTATCTTGTAGTTGCATGATTTGGTGTCAGGCAGTGTCATGCAGTAGGGGACCTGTAGTGGTATCTTGTAGTTGCATGATTTGGTGTCAGGCAGTGTCATGCAGTAGGGTCCAGTAGTGGTGTCATGTACCTGCATTATTTGGTGTCAGGTAGTGTTGTGCAGTAAGGAACTATTGTGGTATCTTGTATGATTTGTTGTCAGTTAATGTCATGCAGTAGGGGACCTTTACTGGTATGTTGTAGTTGCATGATTTGGTGTATTGCAGTGTCATGCAGTAGGGGATCTCTATTGGTGTCTTGTAGCTCTTTGATTTGGTGTCAGGTAATGTCATGCAGTAGGGGACCTGTATTGGTAAGTTGTATTTGCATGGTTTGGTGTCAGGCAGTGTCATGCAGTAGGGGATCTGTATTGGTATCTTGTAGTTCCTTGATTTGGTGTCAGGTAGTGTCATGGAGTAGGGGATCTCTACTGGTATCTTGTACTTGCATGATTTGGTGTCAGGCAGTGTCATGCAATAGGGGACCTGTAGTGGTATCTTGTAGTTGCAGGATTTGGTGTCAGGCAGTGTCATGCAGTAGGGTCCTGTAGTGGTATCTTGTAGTTACATGATTTGGTGTCAGGCAGTGTCATGCAGTAGGAGGCCTGTATTGGTACCTTGTAATTGCATGATCTGTTGTCAGGCAGTGTCATGAAGTAGGGGACCTGTAGTATTATCTTGTAGTTGTATGACTTTATGTCAGGCAGTGTCATACAGTAGGGTCCTGTATTGGTATCTTGTAGTTGTATGATTTGGTGTGAGGCAGTGTCATGCAGTAGGGGACCTGTAGTGGTATCTCGTAGTTGCATGATTTGGTGTCAGGCAGTGTCATGCAGTACGGTCCTGTAGTGATATCTTGTAGTTGTATGATTTGGTGTCAGGCAGTGTCAATCAATAGGGTCTTGTAGTGGTATCTTGTAGTTTCGTGATGTAGTGTCAGGTAGTGTCAGGCAGTAGGGGACCTGTATTGATATCTTGTACTTGCATGATCTGGTTTCATGCAGTGTCATGCAGTAAGGGACCTGTATTGGTGTCTTGTAGTTGCATGATCTGGTTTCAGGCAGTGTCATGCAGTAGGGGACCTGTATTGGTATCTTGTCATTGTAGGAAGTGGTGTCAGGTAGTTTCATGCAGTAGGGGACCTGTAGTGGTATCTTGTAGTTACATGATTTGATGTCAAGCAGTGTGATGCAGTAGAGGACTTGTATTGGTATCATGTAGTTGCATGATTTGGTGTCAGGTAGTGTGATGCAGTAGGGACCTGTATTGGTATCTTGTAGTTGCATGATTTGGTGTCAGGCAGTGTGATTCAGTAGGGGACCTGTGCTGGTGTCTTGTAGTTGCATAATTTGGTGTCAGGCAGTGTCATGCAGTAGGAGACCTGTAGTCTTATCATGTAGTTGCATGATTTGGTGTCAGGCAGTGTCATGCATTAGGGGACCTGTACTGGTATCTTGTAGCTGCAATATCTGGTGTCAGGCAGTGTCATGCATTAGTGGACCTGTATTGCTATCTTGTAGTTGCATGATTTGATATCAGTGAGTGTCATGCAGTAGTGGACCTGTAGTGGTATCTTGTAGTTGCATGATTTGGTGTCAGGCAGTTCCATGCAGTGTAACCTGTATTGGTACCTTGTAGCTTCATGATCTGGTGTCAGGCAGTGTCATGCAGTAGGGTCCTGTATTGTTATCTTATAGTTGCATGATTTGGTGTCAGTTAGTGTCATGCAGTAGGGTCCTGTAGTGGTATCTTGTAGTGTCATGATTTGGTGTCAGGCAGTGTCTTGCAGTAGGGTCCTGTAGTGGTATCTTGTCGTTATAGGAAGTGGTGTCAGGTAGTTTCATGCAGTAGTGGACCTGTAGTGGTATCTTGTAGATACATGATTTGATGTCAAGCAGTGTGCTGCAGTAGAGGACTTGTATTGGTATATTGTAGTTGCATGATTTGGTGTCAGGTAGTGTGATGCAGTAGGGACCTGTAGTGGTATCTTGTAGTTGCATGATTTGGTGTCAGACAGTGTCATGGAATCTGGGACCGGTAGTGGTATCTTGTAGTTGCATGATTTGGTGTCAGGCAGTGTCATGCAGAAGGGGGACCTGTACTGGTATCTTGTAGTTCCATGATCTGGTGTCAGGCAGTGGCTTGCAGTAGGGGACCTGTAGTGGTATCTTGAAGTTGCACAATTTGATATCATGCAGTGTCATGCAGTAGGGGACCTGTAGTAATATCATGTTGCATGATTTGGTGTCAGGTAGTGTCATGCAGTAGGGAACCTGTTGTGGTATCTTGTAGTTTCATGATTTGGTGACAGGTAGTGTCATTCAGTAGGGGACATGCAGTGGTATCTTGTAGTTGCATAATTTGGTGTCAGTTATTGCCATGCAGTAGGGGACATGTAGTGGTATCTTGTAGTTGCGTGATTTGGTGTCAGATAGTGTCATCCTGCAGGGGACCTGTAGTTGCCTGATCTGATGTCAGCTAGTGTCATGCAGTAGGGGTCCTTTTTTGATATCTTGTAGTTGCATGATTTGGTGTCATGCAGTGTCATGCAGTAGGGGACATTTTTGTATATCTTGTGGTGGCATGATTTGTCTGTCTGTTTCTTGCAGTAGGAAACCTCTATTGATATCTTACAGTTACATGATTTGTTTTCAGGCAGTGTCATGCAGTAGGGGACCTTTCTGCGTATCTTGTAGTGGCATGATTTGTGTCATCTATTGTCATGCAGTAGAGGGCCTTCATTGGTATCTTGTAGTTGCATGATTTTGTGTCAGGTTGTGTCATGCATTAGGGGACCTTTATTGGTATCTTGTAGTTACAATATTTGGTTTCAGGCAGTGTCATGCAGTAAGGGACATGTATTGGTATCTTGTATTTGCCTAATTTTGTGTCAGGCAGTGTCATGCAGAAGGGGACCTGTATCGGTATCTTGCAGTTGCCTGATTTGGTGTCAGGCAGTGTCATGCAGTAGGGGACATGTTGTGGTATCTTGTAGTTGCATGATTTGGTGTCAGGCAATGTCATGCAGTAGGGGACCTTTAATTGTATCTTGTGGTTGCATGATTTGGTGTCAGGTAGTGACATGCAGTAGGTGACCTGTATTGGTATCCTGTAGGTATAATATCTGGTGTCAGGCAGTGTCATGCAGTAGTGGACCTGTATTGGTATCTTGTAGTTGCATGATTTGGTGTCAGGCAGTGTCATGCAGTAGGGGACCTGTAGTGGTCTCTTGTAGTTGCATGATTTGGTGTCAGTCAGTGTCATGCAGTAGGGTCCTGCAGTGGTATCATGTTCTTGCATGATTTGGTGTCAGGTAGTATCGTGCAGTAAGGACCTGTAGTGGTATCTTGTATGATTTGGTGTCAGGTAATGTCATGCAGTAGGGGACCTTTATTGGTATGTTGTACTTGCATGATTTGGTGTACGGCAGTGTCATGCAGTAGGGGATCTGTATTGGTATCTTGTAGTTGTTTGATTTGGTGTCAGTTAATGTCATGCAGTGGGTTCCTGTAGTGGTATCTTGTAGTTCCTTGATTTGGTGTCAGGTAGTGTCATGGAGTAGGGGATCTGTACTGGTATCTTGTAGTTGCATGATTTGGTGTCAGGCAGTGTCATGCAATAGGGGACCTGTAGTGGTATCTTGTAGTTGCATGATTTGGTGTCAGGCAGTGTCATGCAGTAGGGTCCTGTAGTGGTATCTTGTAGTTACATGATTTGGTGTCAGGCAGTGTCATGCAGTAGGAGGCCTGTATTGGTATCTTGTAATTGCATGATCTGGTGTCAGGCAGTGTCATGAAGTAGGGGACCTGTAGTATTATCTTGTAGTTGTTTGACTTTATGTCAGGCAGTGTCATACAGTAGGGTCCTGTATTGGTATCTTGTAGTTGTGTGATTTGGTGTGAGGCAATGTCATGCAGTAGGGGACCTGTAGTGGTATCTCGTAGTTGCATGATTTGGTGTCAGGCAGTGTCATGCAGTACGGTCCTGTAGTGATATCTTGTAGTTGTGTGATTTGGTGTCAGGCAGTGTCAATCAGTAGGGTCTTGTAGTGGTATCTTGTAGTTTCGTGATGTAGTGTCAGGTAGTGTCATGCAGTAGGGGACCTGTATTGATATCTTGTACTTGCATGATCTGGTTTCAGGCAGTGTCATGCAGTAAGGGACCTGTATTGGTGTCTTGTAGTTGCATGATCTGGTTTCAGGCAGTGTCATGCAGTAGGGGACCTGTATTGGTATCTTGTCGTTGTAGGAAGTGGTGTCAGGTAGTTTCATGCAGTAGGGGACCTGTAGTGGTATCTTGTAGTTACATGATTTGATGTCTAGCAGTGTGATGCAGTAGAGGACTTGTATTGGTATATTGTAGTTGCATGATTTTGTGTCAGGTAGTGTGATGCAGTAGGGACCTGTATTGGTATCTTGTAGTTGCATGATTTGGTGTCAGGCAGTGTGATGCAGTAGGGGACCTGTACTGGTGTCTTGTAGTTGCATAATTTGGTGTCAGTCAGTGAGATGCAGTAGGGGACCTGTAGTGTTATCATGTAGTTGCATGATTTGGTGTCAGGCGGTGTCATGCATTATGGGACCTGTATTGGTATCTTCTGGCTGCAATATCTGGTGTCAGGCAGTGTCATGCATTAGTGGACCTGTATTGCTATCTTGTAGTTGCATGATTTGGTATCAGTGAGTGTCATGCAGTAGTGGACTTGTAGTGGTATCCTGTCGTTGCATGATTTGGTATCAGGCAATTCCATGCAGTGTAACCTGTATTGGTACCTTGTAGCTTCATGATCTGGTGTCAGGCAGTGTCATGCAGTAGGGTCCTGTATTGGTATCTTGTAGTTGCATGATTTGGTGTCAGTTAGTGTCATGCAGTAGGGACCTGTAGTGGTATCTTGTAGTTGCATGATTTGGTGTCAGGCAGTGTCATGCAGTAGGGGACCTGTAGTGGTATCTTGTAGTTGCATGATTTGGTGTCAGGCAGTGTCATGCAGTAGGGGACCTGTATTGGTATCTTGTAGTTGCATGATTTGGTGTCAGGCAGTGTCATGCAGTAGGGACCTGTATTGGTATCTTGTAGTTGCATGATTTGGTGTCAGGCAGTGTCATGCAGTAGTGGACCTGTATTGGTATCTTGTAGTTGCATGATTTGGTGTCAGGCAGTGTCATGCAGTAGGGGACCTGTATTGGTATCTTGTAGTTGCATGATTTGGTGTCAGGCAGTGTCATGCAGTAGGGACCTGTATTGGTATCTTGTAGTTGCATGATTTGTAGGGGACCTGTATTGGTATCTTGTAGTTGCATGATTTGGTGTCAGGCAGTGTCATGCAGTAGGGTCCTGTAGTTGTATCTTGTAGTTGCATGATTTGGTGCCAGGTAGTGTCATGCAGTAGGGGACCTGTAGTGGTATCTTGTAGTTGCATGATTTGGTGTCAGGTAGTGTCATGCAGTAGGGGACCTGTAGTGGTATCTTGTAGTTACATGATCTGATGTCAAACAGTGTCATGCAGTAAAGGACCTGTATTGCTATATTGTAGTTGCATGATTTGGTGTCAGGTAGTGTGATGCAGTAGGGACCTGTAGTGGTATCTTGTAGTTGCATGATTTGGTGTCAGACAGTGTCATGGAGTCTGGGACCAGTAGTGGTATCTTGTAGTTGCATGATTTGGTGTCAGGCAGTGTCATGCAGAAGGGGGACCTGTAGTGGTATCTTGTAGTTCCATGATCTGGTGTCAGGCAGTGGCTTGCAGTAGGGGACTTGTAATGGTATCTTGAAGCTGCACAATTTGATATCATGCAGTGTCATGCATTAGGGAACCTGTAGTAATATCATGTTGCATGATTTGTTGTCAGGTAGTGTCAAGCAGTAGGGAACCTGTTGTGGTATCTTGTAGTTTCATGAATTGGTGTCAGGTAGTGTCATGCAGTAGGGGACCTGTAGTGGTATCTTGTAGTTGCATAATTTGGTGTCAGTTATTGCCATGCAGTAGGGGACATGTAGTGGTATCTTGTAGTTGCATGATTTGGTGTCAGATAGTGTCATCCTGCAGGGGACCTGTAGTTGCATGATCTGATGTCAGGTAGTGTCATGCAGTAGGGGTCCTTTTTTGATATCTTGTAGTTGCATGATTTGGTGTCATGCAGTAGGGGACATTTTTGTATATCTTGTGGTGGCATGATTTGGTGTCTGGAAGTTTCTTGCAGTAGGGAACCTGTAGTGGTATCTTGTAGTTGCATGGTTTAGGTTGTGTCATGCAATGGGGGACCTTTATTGATATCTTACAGTTACATGATTTGTTTTCAGGCAGTGTCATGCAGTAGGGGACCTTTCTGCGTATATTGTAGTGGCATGATTTGGTGTCAGGTATTGTCATGCAGTAGAGGGCCTTCATTGGTATCTTGTAGTTGCATGATTTGCTGTCAGGTTGTGTCATGCATTAGGGGACCTTTATTGGTATCTTGCAGTTACATGATTTAGTTTCAGGCAGTGTCATGCAGTAAGGGACATGTATTGGTATCTTGTATTTGCATGATTTTGTGTCAGGCAGTGTCATGCAGTAGGGGACCTGTATCGGTATCTTGCAGTTGCATGATTTGGTGTCAGGCAGTGTCATGCAGTAGGGGACATGTTGTGGTATCTTGTATTTGCATGATTTGATGTCAGGCAATGTCATGCACTAGGGGACCTTTAATTGTATCTTGTGGTTGCATGATTTGGTGTCAGGTAGTGACATGCAGTAGGTGACCTGTATTGGTATCCTGTAGATGTAATATCTGGTGTCAGGCAGTGTCATGCAGTAGTAGACCTGTATTGGTATCTTGTAGTTGCATGATTTGGTGTCAAGCAGTGTCATGCAGTAGGGGACCTGTAGTGGTCTCTTGTAGTTGCATGATTTGGTGTCAGGCAGTGTCATGCAGTAGGGTCCTGTAGTGGTATCATGTTCTTGCATGATTTGGTGTCAGGTAGTATTGTGCAGTAAGGACCTGTAGTGGTATCTTGTATGATTTGGTGTCAGGTAATGTCATGCAGTAGGGGACCTTTATTGATATGTTGTACTTGTATGATTTGGTGTACTGCAGTGTCATGCAGTAGGGGATCTGTATTGGTATCTTGTTGTTGTTTGATTTGGTGTCAGGTAGTGTCATGCAGTGGGTTCCTGTAGTAGTATCTTGTAGTTCCTTGATTTGCTGTCAGGTAGTGTCATGGAGTAGGGGATCTGTACTGGTATCTTGTAGTTGCATGATTTGGTGTCAGGCAGTGTCATGCAATAGGGGACCTGTAGTGGTATATTTTAGTTGCAGGATTTGGTGTCAGGCAGTGTCATGCAGTAGGGTCCTGTAGTGGTATCTTGTAGTTACATGATTTGGTGTCAGGCAGTGTTATGCAGTAGGAGGCCTGTATTGGTATATTGTAATTGCATGATCTGGTGTCAGGCAGTGTCATGAAGTAGGGGACCTGTAGTATTATCTTGCAGTTGTATGACTTTATGTCAGGCAGTGTCATACAGTAGGGTCCTGTATTGGTATCTTGTAGTTGTATGATTTGGTATGGGGCAGTGTCATGCAGTAGGGGACCTGTAGTGGTATCTCGTAGTTGCATGATTTGGTGTCAGGCAGTGTCATGCAGTACGGTCCTGTAGTGACATCTTGTAGTTGTGTGATTTGGTGTCAGGCAGTGTCAATCAGTAGGGTCTTGTAGTGGTATCTTGTAGTTTCGTGATGTAGTGTCAGGTAGTGTCGTGCAGTAGGGGACCTGTGTTGATATCTTGTACTTGCATGATCTGGTTTCAGGCAGTGTCATGCAGTAAGGGACCTGTATTGGTGTCTTGCAGTTGCATGATCTGGTTTCAGGCAGCGTCATGCAGTATGGGACCTGTATTGGTATCCTGTCGTTGTAGGAAGTGGTGTCAGGTAGTGTCATGCAGTAGGGGACCTGTAGTGGTATCTTGTAGTTACATGATTTGATGTCAAGCAGCGTGATGCAGTAGAGGACTTGTATTGGTATATTGTAGTTGCATGATTTGGTGTCAGGTAGTGTGATGCAGTAGGGTCCTGTATTGGTATCTTGTAGTTGCATGATTTGGTGTCAGGCAGTGTGATGCAGTAGGAGACCTGTACTGGTGTCTTGTAGTTGCATAATTTGGTGTCAGGCAGTGTCATGCAGTAGGGGACCTGTAGTGTTATCATGTAGTTGCATGATTTGGTGTCAGGCAGTGTCATGCATTAGGGGACCTGTATTGGTATCTTGTAGCTGCAATATCTGGTGTCAGGCAGTGTCATGCTTTAGTGGACCTGTATTGCTATCTTGTAGTTGCATGATTTGGTATCAGTGAGTGCCATGCAGTAGTGGACCTGTAGTGGTATCTTGTAGTTGCATGATTTGGTGTCAGGCAGTTCCATGCAGTGTAACCTGTATTGGTACCTTGTAGCTTCATGATCTGGTGTCAGGCAGTGTCATGCAGTAGGGTCCTGTAGTGGTATCTTGTAGTTGCATGATTTGGTGTCAGGCAGTGTCTTGCAGTAGGGTCCTGTAGTGGTATCTTGTAGTGTCATGATTTGGTGTCAGGCAGTGTCTTGCAGTATGGTCCTGTAGTGGTATCTTGTAGTTGCATGATTTGGTGTCAGGCAGTTTCTTGCAGTAGGGTCCTGTAGTGGTATCTTATAGTTGCATGATTTGGTGTCAGGCAGTGTCTTGCAGTAGGGTCCTGTAGTGGTATCTTGTAGTTGCATGATTTGGTGTCAGGCAGTGTCTTGCAGTAGGGTCCTGTAGTGGTATCTTGTAGTTGCATGATTTGGTGTCAGGCAGTGTCTTGCAGTAGGGTCCTGTAGTGGTATCTTGTAGTGTCATGATTTGGTGTCAGGCAGTGTCTTACAGTAGGGTCCTGTAGTGGTATCTTGTAGTTGCATGATTTGGTGTCAGGCAGTTCCATACAGTGTAACCTGTATTGGTACCTTATAGCTTCATGATCTGGTGTCAGGCAGTGTCATGCAGTAGGATCCTGTAGTGGTATCTTGTAGTTGCATGATTTGGTGTCAGACCGTGTCATGCAGGAGGGTCCTGTACTGGTATCTTGTAGTTGCATGATTTGGTGTCAGACAGTTCCATACAGTGTAACCTGTATTGGTACCTTATAGCTTCATGATCTGGTGTCAGGCAGTGTCATGCAGTAGGGTCCTGTAGTGGTATCTTGTAGTTGCATGATTTGGTGTCAGGCAGTGTCATGCAGTAGGGTCCTGTAGTGGTATCTTGTAGTTGCATGATTTGGTGTCAGACCGTGTCATGCAGGAGGGTCCTGTACTGGTATCTTGTACTTGCATAATTTGGTGTAGCTGATGGAGCGGATTAGGAGCAGTGCTTTTTTGGATAATGTGTATGTTTTGAAAGGAATCAGTACCAGTACAGTTTCTAATTGTACAGTAGCAGTGATTAATTTCTTTATGGAGTTTTTTTTTCTATTTTTGAGTTGGTGAAACTGCTAAAACACACTATTTTGTATTTTTAGGTATAAGAGTTATCCATTTGGTGTTATGTGTTTCATTATTTGTTTGTTCAAAGTTTTGTGCAATCTGTGTTCTGTTTAGTAATTTGTGGTTCAGACTTTTGTGTGTTTGACCTTACACAATGTAGTCATGTATATATCTGTATATCTGTATATCTATATATCTATATATCTATATATCTATATATCTATGTCTATATCTATATCTATATCTATATCTATATCTATATCTATATCTATATCTATATATCTATATATCTATATCTATATCTATATCTATATCTATATCTATGAGTCTACTACAGGTCCTTTAAACATAAAACACTGAGTGCATGGTGCTCAATCAAATGTGTTTTAAGCTGTAGTGATCAAACACATCTTAAAAAATTGGAAACTAAAAATCTTTTTAAATGTGTTTTTCTTGTACCCCCTGCTACTTATGTATACCAACTCAGAGGTCGCATTATAATGGGGAAGGGCAAATTCCTAATGCACACCATACCTCTATCTCATTCATAAGAAAACTGGCAATATGCAACTTTTTCATATTCATTCACTTTTACTGGTCTTCCTTTTGTTTGAACAAGTGAACCCCCCTCTCAACACACATCATACACACACACACACACACACACACACACACACACACACACACACACACACACACACAAGCACACATATACATATTTTGTCGAACATATAGCAAGCTTCTCATTCCAAGTGAGTATGTGCCAAAGTTTAACAATATATCATTTTATGTACATCTTAATATATGTGGTTTATATAACTACCCAAGTGCACCAGACTTGTAGAATTCTGACTGGTACTACTGCTTTTGTGTGCAGCAAACTTTAGGTCTGGAATGACTGTGTTTATTTTTTTTATATGTTGATTTTAATTGTGTCTGTGAATGTATATGCATCTTGGTCACTGACTTCTGCTGCTTACAGATGCAGTTGCACATACACATGGACCTAATATTCTTATTTTTACAAGCCATGTTAGACAAGTTAGTATATCATGTTTGTGAATGGCTGGCTTTTGCAATGTTTACACCTTGGTAAAGAGAACATTTTAAATGAAATGAAAGTTCTATTTTTCCCACAAGATGGCACCATATACCCATTTACTGTAACCAAATCTGAAACAAGCAAATCGCCTACATAGGAAATAAAACTTCACTGAAGAAACTGAAAGGTATGGTAATGCATCAAATTAAAATGTCTGTACACTTAATTTCATAATATTCCCCTTCAGACTGATATATATTTTAGAGCGGAGAATCTTTATGAGTCAGTGGTGAACTTCAACATTTTAGTGCCACTGTAGAATATGGAATAAAACAGGAAAATGAAAGCTTAATTGCTTATAGAAGTAAGGGCTCGTGAGCATTATAAAAGAATGAAAGAATAATTAGACAATTAATCCTTTCATAAATTTTCAAACAACATTTACATACTGTGACTATTAATAGATTAATCACCTATCTTTTCCTCTAACATATATTATTATATCTTTCAAAGAATAAAGCAGAGTTGGAGTTTAAGTAAGAACTTCATTAGCTATGTTTGGCTTATCTATGCAATAAAGAGGATACACAAACTCCATCTTTCTTTTGTTTTTATCAATGATTTGTATTTTATAGCTCTGTGATCCTTTTCAAAGATTAAGAGCATTATGGCTCTAGTCATATTTACCTACTCAGAGTAAATGACAGTTGCCATCCGTTCCAGGATTTGAAAATATGCCAGTTATATTCCTAAGGCATTATGATTATTGTAGCTCCCATGGCTTATTTGTAGAACAAAAAATATGTACTGTGGAATATCATCCATCTAGCCTCTGGTCTTCTGGAACACAAGTTATCTGTGAAGGTCCTGAGATCTCTCTTTCCTTCCAGACATGCTTTTTATGGATTTTCTATAGGTTATACACCATCTGATATTAGGGGTCAGTGCTTATTGGGGATGGTCTGTAGAAGTACATTTTCCCAAAGCAGCTACGGTATGAGCATATTTCTTCTTTTCTGAAGCAACTAGTAAAGAAAGGCATAAGACTATGTCTTTAAAAAATCTTCAACCAAGATGCATCAGGCTCCAGTAGTGACAGTAGCAACTGTACTGCTGGCTACAGTACATATGCTGTAAGGTGATCATGTGACACATTTGTTCATCCATGCTGCCATTATGTAGGACACAGTACAGTTCTGCAGCAGTCTACAGTACTTCAGTACAGCAACAAAATATGCTGTTTCCATATTTTATTTCATTTTGACAAACAAAATAATCCACGATAAATAACAGTCGAATAAAAATGATTCTGTGTAGATGACTGTAATGCATGCCACCTCATCAGTGAAACATATGAGAACATGGTGGTTCACTGCAAACGTTACTACCTTTTGGCTTCATCATGGATCAGTCCTAACTTCCAGTCATCTTGTTTTATATGTATTTTTCTCTATACTATTTTCAAAAACATGAAGGATAATTGGCTACACTAACATAATGTGTGTGTGTGTGTGTGTGTGTGTGTGTGTGTGTGTGTGTGTGTGTGTGTGTGTGTGTGTGTGTGTGTGTGTGTGACTTTTGTTTATCATTAGTTGTGGTTGACAAAGGGCCAGGCATTTGGACTCTCAGTCAATTAACAAATGATAGATTAAAGCACACTGGCATCCAAACCAAAGCTGCTGAACTTGAAAAAAAAACTGAATTATTATGTAAACTGCAAATCCGTACCCCACCACCACCACGACCACCACACTGGGGCTTGTGCTGCCACTTCCCTCAACTGTTGTATTCTGATATTCAGACATTTAGGTCTTTGTTTTCTCTTTCCTGTTTTGGGTTTGGGGAGTGGCATAATAGTTAAGGTATTTACCTCACAGACACAAAATGCAGGGTTTGATTCTCACCTTTAGTCATTGGCTGGTTATGAGCTAGGCAAGTAGTAGCCTGCATATTGATTGCCTAGTATTTACCTATGAAGCTATAATGCTGTCACTGAGATAAAGGCATGGCAATGCTTTGTGGTACTCCTCTCAGTTAGTTCCTAGTCAAAAAGGTATTTCCTCAAAAGATCAGTGCCGGTAAACTGGTCTTCGTACAGATGGTCCTTGAAACAGTTATACTGCTGTACATTCCTCATGCTATTGGTAATATCATGCCCAGAGTAAGACTGAAATTAGTTGGTTGTGATCAATGCCTAGTGATCTACCCTGGTTAACAAATTCAAATAAAATAAAATGTTTTAGCTACTGCAATTGTGAACTTTCTTGAAATTGTACAGTACTGATTCATCTCTGTATATTACAGAGAATCTGCTTGTGCTTCCTTTAAGAAAGTGTACATTATTCTGTTTAAAAAATAGCTTATTTGAAGAGAATTTGAAACATCATGACAGCAAGACAGCCAGACTGTTATTCTAGCACAGATTATGAATGCTAGGTTTACGAAAATATTAATATGTATATATATATATATATATATATATATATATATGTATCATTGTTCCACAGCAGCTTTTGTGTTCCACACTCCTTCCTTAACACATATAGAAACGTAAACCCTGCCTTACAAGCAAACACTAGAAAGATACTAATAAATATGCAGATTATGTTTACAGATTAGCTTCTACTTCCTGTTAATCTAGAACTTCAAGACTGAATGGAAAAACCTAGAATCTTGTAAAAAGTGTGGGTGTACATCACTGTTTGTAGCCACGTCCCATTTTGCTGAATGTGCAATACAGCTTCATGCTTAAATTATCAAAGTTTTACTATGTGCAACTTCAGTGGGATACTGTCAGATGTTGTTTGATCAAGTTGTTAAGTGCAAACAACTAACATAGCCCTCCTCTCATCTTAAGAATGACTTAGCAGGTGAGGTCGATTAAATATTAGGCATCCACCTATCCACCTGTGAATTAATTACATTTTTATCCTTAGCTAACTATGCAGGTGACAGTGAAAAGGTACATTACTCCCCAGCAGATGACTGAAGGATGTGACATGTTTGCTTCTAGAAATCTATATGGATTTAGGGTGAGCACTATTTGGATCAATAGCCATTAGAAAAGAAATACAAGTTTCTTAGGAGTGATGTTCTTGGTATATATGTATGATTTTTAAGGAATGCTGGAAGGAAGACTGCTTTTGATAGTGTCTAAAACACCTCAGTATTGGTTGGGTTTAGTGGATTTCTGTATATTGAACAGTAGGAAAGTCAGGACATATTCCTGAAGAGTATTCCATTGTATTGCTCTCTGTCCATTTTTGGAGTGGTTTTCTGACTTTGTTGTTCTTTGCTGTTTTGCATTTTCAGCTGGGTTATGTTCATTTCATTGAAAGGAGTCTTTTGTTGGAGCTTGAATCTTTTGATTGTTTCATCAACCATGTTTTGTAGAAAATCTGTGTTTGTGTGACATTAGTGGCTGTAAGTCTGTCTGTGAATGAATTCTGGATGAACAAATCTTTGTGTGCATTGGCTGATGGATATAAATGTGTCTAAATGGGGTGTGTTTCGTTGTCACCATGTATGTGGGCATGTGTGTGGATGTTCCTCCAAATTCCCAGAATTGCATGATTTTAGAGTTAATATATATTAAGTTGTGTGGGGATGTGAGGGTGTAGGAAGCCTTATTTTGTTAGACTTTTTAGATGTCAGTGGAATGTGCTGTCGATTAATAGAAAACAGTTATGTTAATTTCAGCAAAGGTTTCTTTTGAAGAATTGACATAAACTCTTTTCAGTTATGTATATTCAGTTTGGCATACATATAAAATGATACTTTCTTTGTGTTACTAATTACATGTTCTGGAACTTTTTGGTGATTTATTCCTGCTTATAATATTACAGTTTGTCTTTTTTACAAAGTGTGGACATTCAATAGAGTTTATTGAGGAACTGTTATCCTTGGATTTGAGGTCTGATGCTAAGATTGTCAGCTGCAGTATTTATCTTAAAATCAGTTAGTTTGGAGACTTTAATGCAGTTGGGAGAGTGTTCCACTTCTTGTTTTCTCAGTAGAGTAATAGCTTGCCACTGTTTCCAGTTCTTATACCACAATGGTTTTGGTAAAGGCCCATAAGATAAATATGCCATTAATTATTAAGGCATTTGGTATTTAGATCACTTCTGAGTAAACAACAGTAAATAGAGTGTAACTTCAGATATTCAAGTTAGTCAGATGAGCATATATTTTCTTACTCCATGGATCCTTTTTGTGAAGTACCTCTGGGCCCTTTGTGGTGTACAATATCAAATCAGATGCTGAATATGATCAAAGCAAGGCATTATAGTTAGTGAAGGATCTGATAAAGGAGTGGCAATGCATTGTGGCCTGTCCACTAACAGTGATAAAATATTTTATCATTTCAGAGCTGTATCTAAACCATGCACTATTTATGGGTAAAACTCGCAGAGATACTTTAACTACAGCAAAAAAGTTTGATTTGGCATACTTTGTGGGCACTTTGGCTTTGTTATCTGGAACTAAATAATCTCATGATTTCAACTTAGTCTCATAATTTCATTGTCTAATTGTAAATTTAGAACTGTACTTAGATACTTCCATGGTGGTGCAGCGGTAACGTTGTTGCCTCACAGCAAGTGGTTGCCCCGTTTGATTCTCGGCTGGAGTGCGGGGAATGCCTTCTGTGTGGAGTCTGCATGTCCTCCCCGCAGTTGGGTGGGCGTTCAAAAGACATGCGTAAATGGGAGTGCCTTCGTTGAAGGCTGAATGTCGAGCTGGCACCTCGGCGTTCGTGAAAATCTACTGCCAATCATTAGCGGACCGGAGTTCCACTGTGGTGACCTCTAACCGGGAAAAGCTGAAAGACAACAACAACTTAGTTAAGAACTAAGACTTCTGCACAGTATTTCTTCACAACGAATAATGTATCTTCCAGCTGAATGAATTCAGTAATGCATTATGACTGTCTGTGATAACATCACCTTGCTTTAAAAATCTTCACTGACTTTTTTGTTGGGGAAGTCATCTTTATACCGAGACTGACATCTCAAATGTTGTATATGGTATTGCTGTGCATGGACTGTCAAGTGTGTGATCAGCATCTTATGCGAGATCACTAATGTACCAAGTTTGGGATTTGCACTTACAGATTAAGATTGCTGTTTCCTGGAGATTTCTTTTTACCCCAAGAAATAGTGATCTTGGAAGTGGCATATGTAAGCAATGAGGATATTGGAGTTACAGCTCCTCAGACTTGGAATATGCATTTTTAGTGATATTTCTTGTAGTGGCTGTTGTTTGCAGTTGGGTGTTAGCAGTGTTTTCTAAATGTATTTATGAGGGTAGTTTACCAACACTTGCAGTCTTCTTAGAGACACCCCTGTATAATATGACACCAAATGCGTTATGAGTGTGACCAATTTAGTTTGTAAATCCTCCAGTGGTTGGTAAATAAATTACAAGTTCATGCATATAAATGAAGCTTTCATAATTCTCAGAATAAGTGTCTGCTAAACATTTAGAAATTAGAATAGCAGGGAAGATTTCCTTTAATGATAGCTATTAATCTCCAGGCATTTTTGGAGATGTATCTTTCAGTACAGTCAGGACTTCTGAAGACAGATTCGGGTCTAAAGACATATTCTGTGAGTTTGAAGTTATGTATACAATAATTGTTTGTAAGGTAAGGGTTGAAACTTATGCCAAGGTAGTGGGAATGGGATGCATACATTCCCACCATCAGTGTTTTAATAGATTAAACAGATTGTTATATAAAGCTCATTCTAAAACACTGAATGCAGACTGAATGGCCATGACATGTATCATAGAATCTTATGAAGATGTGGTGGACACAATGTGATCGGTTCATTGGGCTTCTTTGTGATCCTTTCGAAAAGAAATTGGAAATTTTTTTCGACACAACAAGACATTTTAGACAAATTAGGAGATTTTCCATCCTTTGTATATAGAAAAGGTAGGAATTTAAAACAAATTTTGGAATCAGAACCCCTGATAGTGAGTAGAACGGAAGGTACATATAAGTGTGAGAGTTGCAACTATTGTAAATACATTGCAACAGGAACACACTTTGAAACTGGAACAAATAAAGTAAAAGCAAAGGGTAGATTCAACTGTAATTCGAAGTCTGTTGTCTACCTTGCTACCTGTGCAGTCTGTCCAGCATTTTATGTTGGAAAGACTGACAGGAAGTTGAAAGAGAGAATCTACGAGCACACATCTCACATTAGGAAGAAAAACCTTACAAATGCTCTAGCTAGACACTGTTCAGAACAGCCAGCTCATTACTTCCTTTTTAGAGTCATTAGTCAGGTTCCTGTGAGTGCAAAGGGGGGCCCCCACCATTTACTTTTGGAAAAACAAGAGCTCCTTTGGCAACTCAGGTTGAATTCATATAACCCACCTGGGTTAAATGAGGTGATATCTATCGCATGTATTTTAAAACTGAGAAACTTAATTCGTTAAAAACATTTTTAAACTGAGAAATTCAACTTTACACAAAAAACACTTTTGAAACTTACATTTTGGTTGGGCTGCAATTTGTGGAAGAAATGTCTATTCATTTTATCATTTTAGAATAACATTTAAGTTAGTGTGTGTTTACATATTTAAAGTAAAGAGATGACAAGCATTCAGTTTTGATGTCCGTTTAAAGTATATGTCTTTCTTACTAGTATTTTTCTTTTATAGGATGTTTCTGATGATTTTTAAAAGGACTTTTAAGATGTAGTTACAGGGACTTTAGCTTTGAAATGAGACCAGCTTAATTGATTCTAAATGCATCAGGTGATATGTATTTAAACAGAGTGGTTTTCTTGTATCAACTGTCTGAAGAAGTCTTATATTGAGGAGACGAAAAGCACTTAACTACTGATTAAAATTGTGTTCGTATGTGTTTGAGGTGTCAGTTGCCCTTTGTATTCAATTTTGCTTTGTTTTGCTTTTTGTCATTGGATTATTAATAATTGTTTGTGAGGTAAGGGTTGAAACTTATGCCAAGGTAGTGGGAATGGGATGCATACATTCCCACCATCAGTGTTTTAATAGATTAAACAGATTGTTATATAAAACTCATTCTAAAACACTGAATGCAGACTGAATGGCCATGACATGTATCATAGAATCTTATGAAGATGTGGTGGACACAATGTGATTGGTTCATTGGGCTTCTTTGTGATCCTTAGCATCACTCAAATTTGGAAAACTGTAATTAATGATTACCATTTTCGGCTGCTCCTCCTTATTAAAAACTGTATAGATCAAACAGTAAGCTTCTGAAAGTAGCAGTGGACACATTGTAATCAATTCATCGTGGTTTTGAGGGAATCTTAATGTCATTCAGGCTTGAATAATATAAATTAACATAATTTTTCTTTTTTTCTCCATAAATTCTTATTGAAAAAGTACCCTTTTCCAACATATTTCCTGCAGTTAAATCACTCTGTATCTCCTAAAATAAAATTATCAACCATAAGGCTAATACTATATAGATAGTTCCTTTTCCAGTAGCAAATGTGGCCACAATGCAGTTTGATCATGTTTGTCACAAAGCTACCTTATAATATATGATATCATGCAGTAATGTGAGCCTTATACATTGCTACTTGGCATCTACATGACGTGATGTAATGTATTGATACAAAACAATCCTTATGCCACATTCTGCCACATACATGTAAATAATTTACTGTAGGCTACCATGTATTGTGAAGCAACACATGCCTGCAATTAGGAACTTTCTGTTTTGGCTTTGGAGAAGTGTGTAACAGTGATGAACAACAAATAGCTGTGAAGAACTTGAGCGTAATTGAACTCAAGGTTTGCAGTCACATAATTTTAAAAATTCTCTTGGCATCTAAACATCAGGAGTACTTCATTCTGCATTTACAAACATTTTTCGTCTGGCTGTGGATACCTTTTCAAACGTGGTTATATATATTTATTATGTCATCTAATGCAGTCTAATAACTACATGCAAGCAGCTGCAGAGGGCAATATCTATTGCTGTTCCTCACTGTATACCAAGTATGGCTGCTAGGGAACAAACACTAAGACAATGTTGGTTTTACCATGTTATTGAATGATAGGTGAGCAAGGGTCATCTTTATTCACTGAAACATTCACTTTGTAAGTCATTCTAAGTAAGCAATCACAGTAGCAGGGAACCTGTTCTGTCTTTGAGGTCACTGTAATTGAGCTGCCAGAGAATGTTGAGCTTGTATTAGCTTTTCAAAGCTCCTGAGTAGTAGACTATAACCGACTAATACTATATCAGCATTATTTTGTAGCAGTAGGCATAACTTTTCTATTGATAGTAACTGAATAAGAAATGAATTCGACAACTACAAATGCTCAGGTGATACTGATGCTGCATTTTAGAGTTAAAAGCTGGTGTAAGGTCTGTGAAGTGGAGAAATGAAGAAATGCATAACTATTATGGGGAAGGAGATATTGTTGCTGAGGGAACAGCAGATTTTCTTAGACAGATTTAAAAGAAACCAATATTTGGTTCTAAGCCATTGAAAACCATTTCATGTGAATCAGAAGATTTTCTGCATATATAAAAACGTTTAAGAATTTTCTTTATATAACTATGAAACAGGTATAGTTTACCAATGTTGCATTATAAGATAGAACATAATAATAATTCTGGAGTAGTAATGACAGTGAATAATTATAATAACACTTTTTTATATCTGCATATAGTGGGGAGTTATGGCACTAAAGGTATATTACCTTTTCAATGTTTTCAATGTATATGATCAACACTTTGTATATTTTTCAATCTTTATATAAGAAATTATAATTTTATTAAGAAAATTATTTGATATCACCTCCATCAGGGCTAGCCTCTCGGAGGCATAAACATTGTCTCTCTAGGTGATTTGGTCACAGTGCTACTGTAGATTTGATGCCTCAATTCTATATTTGTTTGTTTGTGTCTTTCGGCTTTTCCCAGTTAGGGGTCGCCACAGCGGAACTCCAGTCCGCTAATGATTGGCAGTTGATTTTTACGTACTGGCTTGCCAGGCCTGACACACAACCTTCAACGAAGGTACGCCCATTCACGCATATCTCCATGCAGAAGACGCTCTAGCTGAGAATCGAACCGGACAGCATCTTACTGTGAGGCAACAATGCTACTGCAGCACCACCACCGCTGGTCTGATATGGAAAAGGGGACTGATGATAATGATAACAATGATTTAATGTGACATTCAATCAAGATTACAAAAAGGAGTAAAGAAGACTGTGATAGTGAAGATAAGTCCAGATTTATTGTTAAAACTTTGAATTTTCTATTATCTTTTTCTAATTTCTAGTGTGTATCTCCCTTACCTCCTTTACCTTCCTGTCTATTGTAAGGTAAGCTTTATACCATAACTCGCAAGTAGGATCAAATCCCAGGATAGATAAAACTAATAAACAAAGTAAACCCAGGATCCAGATTCAAGTGTGGAAAAATACCACTAGCAATGGCACAAACAACAGTTTTTCTCCAATTTTCTTCCACAAAGGCTCAAAAGGGGGAATGAGGCTAGCATGTTTAAGAAGAAGAGTATGTACAGCCCTCCTTTACACCCATTTCTAGTGAATTTTGAAACCTTAGTTGAGCATGACATCAGGGCATATGTAAACAAGAGCAAAATAACTTCATTTCACCTCCAGCATGATGAGAGGACAGTTCTTAATGAACTTAAGGCTAACAAGGAAGTGAGAATTATGAAGCCTGACAAGGGTGGAGGGGTGGTCATAATAAATTCCTGGGTGTATTCAGGCAAAATATTAAACTTGTTTAACAGTAACTCCTGATATATGCAGGTACCCAAAAATGAAAATTGGTTTGAACTTGGAAGAGAACTTGTTGCAGTAGTTTATCGACAAAGACATTTATGAATTTTTAAGCAACCCTAGGCCTTTTATACCATCCATTTTCAGGATACCCAAGGTCCACAAAGGCCTTAACGATCCACCCCTCAGGATTATTGTAGCAGCTTCAGGCTCAAAAACATATCCTATAGTGGTATATGTAGACAGGAAACTAAAATTTATGCCACCTTTAACCACCACCTTTTGGTGGATTCATGGGATTTTCTGGCTAAAATCTCAGACAAATATTATGACCCTGGTGTGTTGTTTGCTACAATTGATATCCAAGATTTGTTTTCAGTGATCCCTCATTCAATTGGTTTAGAATGGGTGTCTGAAGTCATTACTAGAAACAAATATTTATCTAATATAGAGTTGTGGCTAGTTATGGAAATATTAGAACTAGTGTTAGACAAAAACTTTGTTTTCTATGAAGGCAAGTACTATAAACAGATTAGTAGTGTCACCATATGGGCAGCGTGTGCTCCCTTGTTTGCAAACTTGGTTTTACTGAACTGGGAGCAGAATTATGGGTTCAGTTCAGCACATTATTCTAAAATGTTAGTGTACTTACACTTTTTGGATGACATTTTTATTCTTTGGAGCGGTACAAGAGATGAACTGGATGATTTAATTACCTATAAAAACAAAATCACTGAATTTTTGAGATTTACTTACAATGTTGGGACAGAGGAAATAAACTTGTTGGATGTGAAATTAATGAAAGGTTTGGTTAGCCACAAATTTAAATCCAAGATTTATAGGAAGAGAAATTTTACAAATTCCTGTCTCCACTATACAAGTAACCATGCCTTCCATCAGAAGAGAAGTATAATTAAAGGGCAAATGGTACATATTGCCCTTATGACATCTAATGTAGAATACTTTTGAAAAGGAACTTAATTTTGTGGCCCAGATGTTCATTGAGTAAGGCTATCCAAAACCAATAGTTTATAATGTGAGAGAGGAAATTGAAAGGGGTTGGGGTACCAAATATATCCCATTGCTTGGTTCCTCTGATTTAGTTGATAGGCCTAATACAGAGGGCCATGACAGCTTCACTATACAGGACCTGCAGCCACCAGATGGTAGAGGTACCATCCCAAGTGGACCTAGAGAGACTGTCACAAGGTCATTAATATGCATCTGACACCAAGGAAATTAAAAGAATTATACAGAAATATTGTCATATTTTTTCCACAATGCCCAACAGACCTGATGTTTTCTCCAGGCCCCCACTTTTTGGTTACAACAGAAGGCCGGATATCAAAAACTTGCTTGAAGGGACTTTTAAGAACCAGAATGGCAGGAACCCACCTAGGAAAGTGGGGACCTGCCAGTGTGGGATGTGAAATGTAATTACATGGCCACAGACAAGAAATTCAAAATCCAAACAAGTACTATACATATACCTTTAATAGCTAGGAACTATTTTAATAGTACATCTAAAGGGGTGGTTTACTTAGCATTCTGTCAAGTGTGTTCAGCCTACAATGTGGGGAAAATTGAGAGAATATTAAAAACTTGGGTCTCTGAATACCATTATGAAATTTCCCACTGCATGGAAACCATTGTACTTTACAAACATTTGAAAGACTGCCCTGGTGGGGGATTTTTATATTGGGTGTTAGAATAGGTTGAACCAAGCCCAAGGGGTGGACAATGGGAAACCCTATTGGAGTACCCTGAATTGCTATGGAAACTGCGGTTAAATGCAGAGACATCCCCATGCTTAATAGGCAGCTTTCACTAGGTCTTGTATTAAAAATGAGGGCTGCTAAATTATGATGAAAATGTGTATAAACAAATGTTGTTTTAAACTGATTTTATGAACAAGTACAAAGTGTGTTTATATGTCTTTTATATAATACACATTTTAAAATATGTGCTTTCATTTATATTACCTTGCTGGGAAATTTGTAGCAATTATGACAAGATTACTTTTTGTATAAGCAGAAAATAATGCAGTTTTCAAAAGCAGGAAATGATATTCTATGCTTGTACCATGTTTAGTATAAATTCAGTGGAAAACAGAGTAACTTTACTCTGATGAAGTCTTCCAGTAAGATGTAGCTTTGTGGAATAAAATTGGAGAAAAACTGCTGTTTGTGCCATTGCTGGTGGTGTTTTTTTCAGATTTGGATCTGGTTCTTGGGTTTACTTTGTTATAGCTTTATACCATAGTTGGTATTTGTTTCTTTCTCTACCTCCTTTTGAGGTATTCACTAACTACCATAGCTGATGGCCCTTTGTGTCTTTCTCTACCTCTTTTTGAGGTATTCTTTAACTACTGTAGTTGGTAGCCCTTCTTTTATTAAAAATAAATCAATATATATATATATATATATATATATATATATATATATATATATATATATATATATATATATACATATCTATAGTTGTTATTGGCTTGTTCAGTATTTTTAGTTTATCTGTTTTTACCAGTAAGGCTAATAAGCCTACCAGATATAAAAAGTGCACTTCATGTGGGCACAAGATCCCAAACTCTGATGCCCAGTGGGAGTGCATGTACTGTTTGGGCACACCTGGACACCTCCTGCTCCATTTGTGCAGCCTTTAATGCCAGGGTGATAAGTGATCACAGGAACAAATTAGGACTTAAAGGACTTCTTCCAACTTTAACTCCTTCTACTGGTACATCTTCTTTAGGGACTCAGGCCCCCTCTCAGAAAACTAAAGAGGCTAGGGAGCATAGGAAATGTTCCTCCTCTAAGTCTTTTAAGCCAGTTCCTTCCTCTCAGCCTCTTGTGAAGGCACTTAATACTTCAGATCTGAAAGCTTCAGTCTTATACCTGTTGGCATTCAGTCTCTTCAGCTCCGTGCTCCAAGATTTTCCCTGGAGCTGGTCTGTCCTAGATTAAGGTCTCCCTTCCTCCAGGAGACCCCAAAAATGTCTTCCAGGTGACCAACCACTTCATCTTCTGTTAAGTCCTCCTGGAGTCTCTCTGTGTCAGAGGTGGATAATATGATGAGGAAGTTCCTGAGAACACAGATCCAGATGGGGGTTCTGTTGGTTCCATTTTCCATTGGATCTGTGAGCCTTAAGCCTACTTTCCCACCTGTACATACTTTCTCTCTGATCTGACCTGCTGTTTTGGAATCCTCGGCTCCAAGAGCCTCAAGAGTTGAACCATCTGATCCAAAGGTTCTGGCATCCTCAACTCCATGACTTTCCTGACCCAACTGGTATTGACTCTGTTACAGCATGATGGCTCTTGGAGCCAAAGCATCAGTGCCAGAGCAGAAGGGTTGATCCTGACTCCGAAATTTTCAGAGCTGTCGCTTCCTCTCTGAGCCTTGGCATTGGCTAGCTTAGCTCCAACTCCCCCTTTAGATCTGAGTTTGGGGGCCATGCGGGTTACCTAATCCAAGAGTTTCCTTTCCAGAAGTGATGGAGAGGTATTGTCTCTGCCTTGACTGGCTTTGAATCTTCCATCTTTGGATCCATGCCCCCAACCTTCTCTGGAACCTGTGACTGGTTTCTTTCATCCTACACCTCAGGGACAGCCAGCCCAGATGACCTTCCAATCAGTTTCTACCAGGGAACTTGCTGTCTCTTCTGACACTTTCCCAGAGCATCCTACTGAGGAAGTCCCTCAGAAAAGCTTGTGCAAGAGGAGGCACCTGGATTCCCCACAAGAATCCCTCACAGAAAGACACTGATTTTGATGAAGGGGAAGTGTCCCATAGATCTCCACTTGAGGATGTCTCATTTGGAGACATATTAAGAGATCCTTTGCCAAAAAGGTGGTTGGTCTGTCCAAAACCTTTCACAGGAGGAATCAGTGTTCTTGGAAGCCTTTGGGTCTGGACCATTTACTTCTTGGATTACTTTGCTTGTGGATGAGCTGATACTCCTGGTCTCCCACAGAGCATAGAAGGAACCGGATTCCATAGAACCAATCCCTAAGTACCTGGACAAGATTCTTAGTGTCCCGTCAGACAGGTTACGTTGGACAAAGAAAGACTATTAGGTGAAGGACCAGATGAGAAGGCAAGAAATGTGGAAAATGCATAAATATAGTTGTAAGTATAGAAACTTCTTGAAGAACCTCATGTTGATCAGGAACAAACACAGGAATGGTTAAGGAGAGGCAATTCAAACCAAGAGATGAAAGGTTAATATTGGTGGCCCAAGATAGTGGGCTACATACATGCAAATTTACAAAGTCCATTGAACATGTTGGAGAAACAGACAAATGTAGGGTATGTAAAACTGAATTGGAAACAGTCGCACACCTCGTTGCTGGTTGTGACACACTAATGGCAGAAGGACTGTACACTGAAAGGTATAATAATGTGGCAAGACTGTTGCACTGGGGATTCTGCAAACATTGTGGTACTGGAGTGGATGAAAAACACTGGAAACATGAGCCACAAAGCATCATAGAAAATTATGATGTTTACATCACATAGGAATCTCCCATTACCAACAGTTCAAAAGACAGATGCTAGAAAACCGGATATAATGGTCTATGAAAAGAAGACAAAAGTAGCATTGATCATTGAAATCAGCACACCCAGTGACCACAGTGTCTTGCATACAGAGAGAGACAGAACATCATAAAATATCAGGATCTGCAGGCAGAAATGAGAGCAATGTTGAAGAACGATACCCAGACAGTTCCAATAGTAGTATTAATAAAAAAGAATCTACAATCATATTTAGATATGTTACCAATACATGTAACCCTGTACGAATTGCAGAAGCAGTCATTACTGGGCACATTGTGGGTTCAGCGAAGAGCATCTTTGGCTGACATCAAAGATTAAAACAGTACTAATTTCATGAACTTTAACCGTACTTTGTCTTAGAAATGGCATCCATTCCTGTCAGGGTATTAGAAACCCAAATATGTGGAGAAAGTAAAAAAAGACAAAGGGTATTTCTGCATATACCATGGTCATTGTGGCAGCTACTGAAAAGGAGTTGGCTGAACAGAGCTCCTCTGTCCAATCCATCCACTTAACAGAGAGTCTAGGGCATTGGACAGGTTTGGGAAGCAAGTGTATGTTGCAAGGCCCTTTGATTTATGATCGCTGAATTATTTAGTGCATTTCAAGAGGTTACAGAGGGAATTAATCAAGGAACTGTCTAACTCTCCCCCAGGGTCCATGTCTGCAGAAGAACAGAAGCACTTTTCCTTATGACTGGCCACCCTACAAGCCATTACTAATGCATCCAAGTGGTTAATCTCACATGCAGCTGAAGATTCCTCATGGACTGCCGGTTCATACATAGCCATTAGCAGACATGCCTGGGTGCAGTTGTGCGACTGTGCAGAGCCCTTTAAGGCATTATTCATCAATGCTTCTTTTGATGGATCTTCCTTATTTGGGTCAACAGTTAATGACATACTCTCCCACAGTGAGAAGGATGGAAAGACCCTGTTTGCTGTAAGAATCCACTTTTCTACTCCACAAAGAACTTTTTCTAGGAATCAATATGGTGGTAAGAAGGTGTGGTTCAGAAAATCCCAAGAGCCTTTCCAAGAATCTTGTGGAGATTTTCCCCCTAGAGCCAGAGGGGAAAATAGCTATAATGGGAGATGATGCCCTCATGGCAGAGACGGCCCACAGAATCAGGGTTCTCAAGATTCCCTCTCAGACAGGTCTTATCAGCGCATCTGAAATGTTGGAGGGTGCTTATCCTTCAACCCAAAAGCCTGGACAGCCATCACACAAGATTCTTGGGTGCAAAGCATCATATCCAGAGGATAGTTCATTCCCTTTTCCGAAGTTCCTCCACAGAAGAGAAAAAGTCTCCCTTACAAGGAGATCATAACATTCCTGTATTCTTCTCTTATAAGGCCAGTTACTGAGTACAACATCCCCTTTGGCATGTACCTTTCAAAGCACATGCAGTACCTAGAGAGACCATAGAGGTTCCTCACCAGAAGAATCCAGGGCCTCAAACATCTACTCTCCACAGACAGGCTAAAAGCCCTATCCCTCTACTCAGTTTCATACAGACTCCTCAGACGTGACCTCTGTCTGGCATATAAAGCAATCTCAGACCCCGCCTTGATGGGACTGCTGCATATCCACAAGTCAAGCTCCACTTGAGTAACCTGCATGCGCGACCTCAAACTAGTTTGTGACATCAATAGGACTTGTTGGCAGGGTAGAGTTGTGTCCCAGAGACTTCCCCATCTGTGGAATAGACTCCCTCTCCACATCAAGCAGAGTACCTTATTATCTCTTTTCAAGCACAACCTGGATAACTGGATGGGAAATAAACTCTTGGTTAGGTTTATAAGGGCCTCAGGGATAATAGCCTAGTCACTTCCTATGATCCTATAATCCTATGAAGTTCCACCCAATCAGAGAGAACAGGCAGCTCTGGAAATTCAAAAGCTGCTGAACAAAAGAGTCATTCAGGAGGTTCCCCCAGACCAAAGAGGATCTGGAATTTACTCAAGGTTCTTTTTGCTGCCAAAGAAAACAGGGGACCTGAGACCTATTTTGGATCTCAGTTATTTGAACCAGTTTGTAAAGAATTTCAAGTTCTGGATGGTTATGGTTCAGTCCATTCTGCCTCTTCTTCAGAAGAACAACTAGATATGCTCTCTAGATCTTCAGGACACATACTATCATGTAAAAATGAACAGACGCTCCCGAAGATATCTATGCTTCTGGCTGGGAGCCAGTCATTAATAGTTCAGAGACCTGCCCTTTGGTCTCACCGCAGTCCTCAGGGTGTTCACCAAATGCATGCAGTGGTAGCAGCTCATCTAAGACTGTGCAGATTCTGAGTGTTTCCATATCTGGATGACTGGCTCTTAACCGCATCGACTAGGCATCTTCTGGAAAAGGCCAGAGATTACCTTTTACTTCTATCCCAGTCTCTGTGAATTATGATAAATCTGGTAAAGTCCCAACCTCAACCAGTTCATGCCTTGGAGTTTCTAGGGACTCATCTAGACACAGTCAATTGCCTAGCTCTTCTGCCTCAAAACAGAATCCTTACTCTGAAATCACGTCACTCAAATTCTGTCTCACCGCTCACACTCACCAAGATTAATACTCAAAGCTCTAGGGACAATGGCTCCTGCAGTAACTTTACTACCCACCACTCATCTTCATAAGAGAATTCTTTAATGGACTCTAGCAGTGCAATGGTCTTTCATCGGCAATCCGTACGACATCCAATAAAATTATCTCAGGTATGCAGAAAATCTCAACTGTGGTGGATACATTCTGAAGAGATTTATCAAGGCCGCCCAGTTGTCCTTCCTCCCTAAAAGCCAGGTTGGCCATGGATGCCTCCCAGTTAGCGGGAGGGGCATTATCTGGGATGGACAGTTTAAGGCATGTGGTCCCAAGAAGAGACCAATTTGCATATAAGTGTTCTAGAGATGAGGGCAGTGCTTTTAGGGTTGCAGGCACTTCAGAGCTCCCTCCCACTAGGAACTATTGCTATTCAGATGGGAAACATGTCAGTAGTTTGTTGACTGGTACATTAACAAATGGGGGAATAAGATTTTACCCCCATGCTAAGAAGCAATGATAGTTTGGCAATGGGTGATCTCCTCCAACCACTTTCTAGTAGTGACACACATACCAGGAAAATCCAACATATTAACATATCAATCAGTGGTAAAGATGATCTTCCACAAATGGGTTCAATGGTGCTGTGATCTATTCACCTCTAACCTTAACAACAAATGCAGTAGGTTTTTTGCCCTAATTCCCCTTCAGTGACAGTCACTGAGAGATGCTGTAGTCCAGGTTTGGCCCTCCAGTCTCCTTTATGCTTACCCTCCTCAACCAATAACCAAGTTTCTCCAGAAAGCCAGTCTGTTGAAGAGCAAAGTAATCTTCATTGCACCCTTCTGGCCTCGGCAGATATGGTTCCCTTTTCTATGGTCTCACCTAGTACGTCCAACCTGGACACTGGATCCCACTCCAGATCTCTTGTCACATCCTGCAGGGATGACTCATCCAGACATAGCAGGCCTCAAACTGCTTGATTTCTTGAATTCCATTGATGGTTAGATATTCCAGTCTTTCCTCTCCAATTCATCAGATCCTTTTGTTGTCCCATAAGCCTTCAACCAGAAAGATTTATAAGAGCAAATGAAAAAGATTTTCGTTGTGGGTACATTAAAGAGACTTAGATCATTTTACTGCTCCAATCCCAGCTATTTTGGATTTCCTTGCCTCTATTTTTAAAACTGTGGCAAGCTTTTCTACCATTAAAGTACAGTTAGCAGCCATCTCCAGCTACCACATTGGGGATAAGGCATCTCCTTTAGCTTTAACTAAATTGTGCAAGGCCCTCCTAAAAGGTACATTTTTGCTTAGACCTCCAATTTGAGATCCCACTCCACCTTGGGATCTGACCTTAGTATTACAATCTTTAGTAGACTCTCAGTTTGAGACCTCCACTAAAGTAGATCTTAAATTTTTATCTTGAAAAACTGTCTTTTTTGGTGGCAATTACTTCAGCTAGACAAATTTCGGAACTGTGGAAACCACCGTATCAAATTTTTTACAAGGAAATGGTTATCTTATGCACTAATCCTTCCTTTCTACCAAAAGTGGCCTCAGAATCAAAATCAAGTCATTAACCTGCCAGTTTTCTTTCCAAATTTTGCAAATAAAGGAGAATATACCCTTCATCTCTTAGATGTACGTAGACAACTTCATTTTTACCTACATAGAACCAAGGAGTTTAGAAAAAAACGATCAGTTGTTTGTCTCCTTTTCTAACACCAAGATGGGAAAACCAGTTTCTAAGATTACTCTAGCAAAATGGATAACAGATAGTATTTCTCATGTTTATTCCTTAAGGTCTAACCTTACCAAAACTACTGAAGTCATATTCAACCAGGTTAATGGCTACGTCAGCTGCTTTTTGAACTAGAGCTTCAATTGATGACATATGCGCAGTTGCCACTTGGTCTAATGCTCATACCTTTGTTTCTGATTACAAATTGGACATAATTTCCAGGAACAGAGCATCATTCAGTTCTGCAGTGCTCCAGAATATCCTTCCATGAAGGCCACCCAAGGTAATTGTAACTAGGGACTCTACCCCTTTCATTGAGGAAAGAATGAAAATGATAACATCAGATATAAGAGTTATGTACTCACCATACCACTCCACCTGTGTTGTCCATTTTTATTCTTCCTCAACTTCCTTCCCACCTTCCCCCTATCCATGTCTTTAGGAGTGACCTAATAGATTTCTTATTGGGAACCAGTGTTCCTGTTTGAGCTCCTGGTCTTTCAGCTATCACTGTTCTGTCTTAGTTTTGCTGAGTTAAAATTTTTTTCCTGGGATTTTATATAATAAAAGCAAGACCCGATGGCTTAATGGCTAAGGTCTTTGCCTCCCATGCACATGGTACAAGGTTGGATCCTGACCTCCGACCAATGCCTGTTTGGAGTTTGAATGTTCTACCTGTGTCTCCATGGGGTTTCTCCCATGTCCAAAAAACATGCTGAGTGTTTCCATCTCAAACTCACCAATGAATAGAGCTGTGGGCAGCAGCACAGACTCTACATGGTGCCCTATAGGGGGAAGAGTTGTACAGACCAACCACTTTGGGCATCTACTATGGTGCGCAGTATCCTCAAGATAGGAGAACATGGATCACAGACTGCACGCCATGGCAGGGCTAGCCACTCGATGGTGTAAAATATGGCTCTAGCTGATTCGGTCATGTTGACTAATGTCACCAAAAATGGGCATGGATAGTTACCAGTGATAAGTGGGTTCAGGACACGGCTTCCTCTTACCCATGCCAGGGACTCTTGCTAATGGTGGGAGGGGTATATGTGCCCCTATTGGCCAGTGTGTGCCCGCCATAAAGCCCAGCAGTCTTGGATCAATAAGCTACTGGCTGGCCAGTGTCTAGTTGTCCAGCTTGGGTTACCTGGGATAGCTCTGTTGAGCAAAAGCTAGACGTAAAACCAACCAACTTGCCAAACATGAACTGAGAATTGCAATGCTTAATGTAGGTTCATTGACAGGATACAGCTTGGAAGTGGATGACTTGATGATACGGAGGAGGCTGGGCATCCTATGTATCCAAAAGATGAGATGGAAGGGCAGTGCAGCAAAGTCACTTGGCTTGGGATGCAGACTCTACTACTTAGGTGGGGGACATGGTGTAGGAATTGTGAGGAGAGAGAGGCTTCAGAAGGCAGTAAGGGATATCATCAGAATTAATGACAGACTCATGGCAATCAGAATCCAGTGTAATGACAGGGCAGTATTCATAATCTCAGCCTATGCCCCACGTCAGGCTTGTGACAGTGAGGAAAAGAGTGCATTCATGCAGCAGTTGCAGGATCTACTGGATAAAGCAGGACAACACAAATTGGTGTTGATAATGGGTGACTTGAATACACATATTGGGACAGACAAAACAGGATATGAAGACTGTCTGGGTCCACATGGGTGGGGCAACAGGAATAAAGAAGGATAAGCTATTCTAGACTTCTGTCTGGCAAATGGCTTGATAGTAGCCAACACATGGTTCAGAAAGAGAGACAGTCACAAGATCACATACAAGAGTAGCCAACATGCAACTCAGGTAGACTTGCTCCTAGTAAGGAAAAGGCACTGGGGTCGAATCCATGATTGCAAAGTCATCTCCAGTGAAACAGTCAGCCCATGGCATAAACCCCTAGTTGCCACAATCAGCTGCAAGCATTGGACAGAGAAGGCTCTAAGGTCAACAGAGACCAGGCTGAAGACCTGGAAGTTGACTGGAGAGAAACTACAGCTGTTCAAGGAATTATTCAGGGCTCTAGCACTCTAAAAAGAGGAGGAAATAGGTGGAGTTGAAGAAGAGTGGCAGCGCCTAAAACAGCATGTGTTAGGAAAACTGAAAAGATATGTGGTTGAGCCAGGTATGGAAATAAGGTACATAAGGAAAGCTGGTGGTGGAATGCAGAAGTCTAGCAAGTCATCAAAAGAAAGAAGGAGTGCAGGAAGAACTGAAAGATAGAAAAGACTGACCAGGCTTGGAAGGACTACTGGTTGGCTAACAAAGAAGCTAAGAAAGAAGTTGCAATAGCAAAGAATAGGGCATCGGAGGCACTCTACCAACTTCTGGAAAGTGACTCAGTAAGGGGCACAAAGAAACTGTATCAGGTTGCAAGGCAAAGACAGAAAGATAAAGAAGATAGTCAGACACCCTTCATAAGGGATGCCAGCAACAACCTGCTCACCAGTCCACAGGACATCAAAGGCAGATGGAATGAGTACTTCCAGCAGCTTCTGAATGAAGAAAATCCCACAGAAGCTCTACTGCCCCAGAAACAGCCTATGATGAGAGAAGAAGAGGAACCCACCTTAGAAGTAAGAACAGCACTAAGGAAGGTGAAGTCGGGGAAAGCAGCAGGCTCAGATGAGGTCACAGCAGATATGATAAAGATGCTGTGTAAGATAGGGGAGAAATGGCACCTGAGGGTACTAATAGCAGTGTGGAGAGAAATGCGTATCCCAGATGACTGGAGAATAAGCATACTCATGCCAGTGTACAAGAACAAAGGGGACATCTACAACTGTGTGCAGTACAGAGACATCAAACTCCTACCACATTGCATGAAAGTTCTGGAGAGGGTCACTAATAAATGGATATCCAGAGTAGTAGAATGTAAGATGGGAGATGAGCAGTTCGTATTCAGATCAGAATGCAGCACAACTGACCTGATGTTTGCACTGAGACAGATACTTGAGAAGAAGCTACAGATGAGGACAGAGTCCAACTGGCCATTCCTAGACTTGGAGAAAGTATATGACAAGGTACCAAGAAAGCTTATCTGGGCAGTACTGTGGTGATTTGAAGTCCCAGAAACATTGGTAGAATTAGTGCAGGCTATGTACAAAGACCCAGTGACTCAAGTGCAAACAGTGTTCGGGCTCACAGAGGTGTTCACAGTGGGACTGGGTGTACACCAGGTTTCAGCTCTGAGCCCACTGCTGTTCATACTGGTGATGGACTACATTAGCAAACAGGTTGGAGGGGAAATATCAACAAAGCTGCTGTATGCAGGTGATGTGGCAGTACAGACAGACTCTGAGCTAGAACTTCAGCAAAGGATAGGAGAATGGAATGCAAATCTGAAGGCACATGGGATGAAACTAAGTACAGATAAGATGGTGGTAATGGCAGCAAATTGGGGAAATCAGAAAAGTTGAGAATAGAAACAGAAGGGAAGATAGTGGAACAGGTAAACAGCTTCAATTATCTGGAAGGGGGGATTGAGAAGGGTAGTCTGAATGAAGAGGTCAAAGCTAGAATCAGAGGGGCTGCAGCCAACTGGCATAGTTTATCAGCTGTAGTCTGTGACAGAAGAATGCCAAAGAAGCTGAAAAGTAAAGTGTACAAGAGAATGGTGTGACCAGTGCTATTGTATGGTACAGAAACCTGGGCAGTAAAGGCAGAGCAGTTAAAGAAGTTAGAGGTGATGGAAATGAGGTGCCTGAGAAAGGTGGTAGGATGCACACTGTGGGACAGATGAAGAAATGAGGACATAAGAGCAGAAGCCAAAGTAGCTCCAATTGCAGAAAATATCAAAGAGAAATTAAAGTGGTTTGGACACATGTGCAGAAAAACAGAAGACAATCTGGTGAGGAAGATTTGGGACAGTCAGGAAGAAGGTATGAAAAAGCGAGGACATCCAGGAAAGAGGTGGATGGATTGTGTGAAAGAAGATCTGCGACAGCCAGGCATGAGTGTTGAAGAAGGCAGGAGTGTGACACTAAATCGAGAGAGTTGGCGACAGTTAACACGATACCACAACCCCATGTAGAAAAGAATGGGAAAAATGGGGCTGATGATGATGATTGTAGAATAAAAGCAAACTTCATCTGAGATAATACAGTGATCAGAGGCATTATGGGTAACGGAGGAGGTCGAGAATGAGATCCTAGACTCTAAAGAAAGTGGATCCGAGAGTCAGATCTCAACCCATTCATTGAGGAAGAATGAAAATGGACAATACAGATGGAATGTTATGGTGAGTACATAACTTTTATTTTTAGTAGGTAAAATAATAACATTAGATATAAACAGAACAAGGAAAATAAAATTAAATCTAAAGAGAGCAAAGAAAATCAAAGGGAAACAATCTGATTGGATAATAACCTTTTCTAAAGAAAATGTAGCTTGATATATATCTAAACATGATGATTCATTTAAGCTATATATAGAGGACATTGACATGTTTTGCTCCTTTTCTGGGCTCATCAATAACAGCTTGAGTGGGGAGTCAGTCTATGCCCTGAAAACACTCAGCTAATGATAAGCTTGTTAACATTTGCATTAAAGGTTCTTTGAAACTGGATGATCTGATTGGTATTCACAAACTCACCCTTAGTGTGACAGGTCAGGCCCTCTTTCAGATATGTGGTTCAGTCTGAGGGTGGGTACTGAGAAGGAATAATTGGTTGTAGGATTCAAGAGCCTTGTTAATTTCTATGATCCTGTGATATTATGATAGACATGTCAAGTTTGTAGCTAGTGGCGGCTGGCTTACTGGATGGAAGACTTCTGGGTCATTGTGCATTCAAAAGTCAATGTGTTGAAACATTTATTTGTTCCTAAGATAAATCTATATCTGTATCTATAGCTATATATATATATATATATATATATATATATATATATATATATCCATATGGATCCCCGAATGGCAACATCACCGAAACAGATTCGGCCGGGCATACTTGCGTGAAAGTGATTTTCACCGAAGAAGCATGCCTGTTGCGGAGATCGCACCACAGTGGGGATAAGGGAAAATTCCCTTTTCCCCCCTGTAGTGTGACCTCAGAGTGAGAATATTAAAGTAGGGGGGTCTGGGTGTGCAGGGGGGCTTGCCCCCCTGCAAAAACGTAAATGTAATGTATTTTTATAACACACTTTAATGAAAGTGCTTTTTCGGTGAAAGCGCTTTTGTTAGTTTGTTTGGTGATTGTGGATTCGGACTATTGAACTTTCGTTCAATAGTCCTAGATCCATATATATAAATATATATATATATATATATATATATATATATATATATATATATATATATATATATAAAGATATATAGATGAATATGCACACATATACACAAAAAAAACATATGCCAAAACCCTGGAAGAAAACACAATGAACCTTACAGACAGGGTGACTTAGTCAAGCCTTGTAGTTGTTAATTTAACAGTGTAGTCCACAGAAATCCACAGGATAAAAACGCCAAGGAACAAAGCTTTTCAGCTGTTAAAATAGTTTAATCAAAGCATTCGTTTCACAGGAAAAAACACTAAAATCACACTAACGCTCCAACTGCAAGTACGTTTTCGTTTCAAAAACTTCCTCAGATGTGGGCTGGTAACTGCATCAGTGCATATATATACATCAATTAACATTTAAAACCACCAATCTCATGAAGCATAGTAAATGAGGCATAATTGAAAAGTATGCCATGAAAACTTTTAAAGGCACATTCTAAATGCCTTATTTCTTGCATAAAAAGTACTATTGACCTAATTGTACTAATGATAACAATCAAATATCATACCAGTTGTCTAAAAGTTTGCAAACTCTTTGATACAGTCATTTTTTATTCCTTTAATTGAAACTTTAAAATCTCTAAAACCTTTTAAAACCTTTTCTAAAACAACTTTTAATACAATGCCATCTTGTGGAACAAAGTTGAACTACAATTTTCTATTATAAAGAATGTATGTTTCCTAGGAATTTCTCTGAACCCAGAACTTATATGGAGTAACTGTTGTAATCATGTTTACAAAATTCAGAGAAATACAGTAATAGCCAGCTATCCATGTTAATACAAATATGTTTAAAATCTTCATGTTAAATAAATAAATGAATAACGTGCAAAATAGCAAAATGCAAAAAACAAATACTTTAAAAACATTCTAAAAACACTTTAAAAGTTATTTCAGTTTCTTGACGTCAGTGTAGTTCATCATCTTATGTTGAAAAATATATTGTTGAAATACAACTGAGATAACAGTCCTGACATGGAAATTAGTTAATAACTTAATAATTGAGTAAAGGAAAAACATTAGATTCCTGTTTGGGATCTATAATTTCACAGCTATTAGTTTGAGGAGGGGGGCAATGGAAATACTTTCATTGAGTCCCAGGTGCTTGTTGGCTTGCAATGTAACTTGCCACCAAACCTCACGGTACTCAATTCTTTCCTCCCATAAACCACCCCTGACATCATATTTCACTTTTTCCAGTACAAAAAATTCATAATATGCCTGTTCACATTGCAACTTATGTTTATAGAGCGCATTAGTCTCTTTTTTGTTTTGTATCTCGTACATGTGTTCATAAATTCTTCTTTTCAACTTTCGTTCTGTCTTTCCAACATAGAAGGCTTGACAGGTTCCACAGTTTGCCAAATATACTATTCCTTTATCCTCACATTTACTATATTCTTTCCCCTGGAGAACCAGTTGTCTACTTTCAAGGAACACTGTTTCCCTGTTTATAATACATGGACACTGAGCACAGTGCCCACATTTAAAAGTTCCTTTTCTTCTTTGGTTCATGTTTCTATGGTTCCCTGCTTCATTTCTTTCTAACAAATTCTTAAGGTTGCACCCATTTTTGTAAACTATTTTAGCATTTTTATTTTTTATATGGTCTATATCTGTAATAGTGGAAAATCTTTTCCATTCCTTAACCATTGTGCTTCTTATAAGGTTGGAGCTTCCATTAAATTCAATCACTAAAGCACTACTGAAATTGTCCTCTAACTTCTTTGTCTGTTCATTAACCACTTCACTTTTTCCTAAAATTGGTTGAAATCTATCAGCTCTACCCTCTAGAACTTCCTTTTCTATGTCTTCCATCAAGGAATGTGGGTAGCACCTTTGCTTTGCTTAAACATATGGTTTTCTGATGAATGGGGTGGGCACTGTCATAGTGCAAATAGGAATTTGAATAGGTATTTTTCCTATAAACTTTTGAATGAAACTTCTTGTTTTCTTTATAAATCTCGATGTCCAAGTATCTTAACCTGGCATCATCTACATTGTGGGTGAACCTAAGGAAATCCGTACTATTGTTTAAGTAGTTTATAAATTCTTGAATTTCCTCATTTGATGTGTTCCAAAAAATACAAATATCATCCACGAACCTTTTATACAGCAACCATTTTTGGTTGTATCCTGAATTTAGTACTCATTTTTCCTCCCGTTTTGCTAAAATTAAATTGGCATACGTAGGTGAACACGCTGCGCCCATTGCTACACCTTTAATTTGATGAAAAATTCTCCTTTAAAGTATAAGAAGTTGTACTTTAAAACCAGGTCCATTAGTTGTACAATGAATATACATTCATCTCAGCTTAAACTACCGTCTTCAAAAATGAAATTTTCCAACATTATTTTACCTTCTTCGTGAGGGATACAGGAAAATAAATCAATGTCAATAGTAAGGAATGAAATATTATCTGTGTACATATCTTGTCTCACACTTCTCAAGAAGTCCCATGAGTCCCTCAGAATATTGTCACGTTTTAACCAAATATTCTTTAGCTTTAAATCTACCTATTTGGCCAGTTGTAGGGTTTTTGAGCCTTCAGCAGATACTATAGGTCTTAGGGGTGGATCCCTTCCATCTTTGTGCGTTTTTGGAATCCCAAAAATCATTGGAATTTTTGTTTTTTCTACTTTTAAGTACCTCAGGGTTTTGTTGTCTATAAGTCTCTCAGAAAAAAGGTCTTCTAAGACTATGTCAATCATTCTGTAAGCTATATTTATTTCATTCCTAGAACAACCAGTGTAACTAGTGGGGTCCCCTTAAGATTTCATTCATCTTCCCTTCGTAGAGAAGTGTGTCCATCAAGACCATTCCACCCCTTTGTCTGGTTTCATGATTCTGAGGTTGACATCCTTTCTTAACTCTGTTAGAGTATTATTTTCTTCCATATTCAAGTTACTGGTGTATCTAACCTTATCAACATTAGATCTAATCTCATTTTCTAGCATGTTTTCAAATTTCTTAATTTGGGGGTGTAATGGAGGGTTGAAAGTACTCCGCTTTGTTAGATTATTAGATTTTGATTGTGTTTCCATTTCCTGGTTTAAAAGAACTTGCAAGTTAACCTTTCTAAGAAATGCTTTTATGTCTAATAAGGTCTTAGTAAGCTCATCTCTTCTCATGGGTATAAATTTAATACCCTTGGATAACAGGCTAAAGTGTTCATCTTTTAGTTTGATTTTACTGAAATTGTAGATACTAAAGTCACCCTTGGTAAATCTATAAGGGTTACTAACATCCTGAATAATATTTTCTTTTTCCAATGTGGGGCTGGTGGTACTAGCAACATTTAGTACCTCCCCTTCCCCCTTCTTGCTCCATCACGAAAATTTGTGTAATACCGTTTTGTTGGTAGTCATTCCTGTTCCTCAGTCTCTCTGACCTCCTCAGTGGGGGGGGGGGGGTAGTCATTAAATTCATCCAGGTCATCTAATCTTTCATCATTTCTTAGATGTTGTTTATGTGTTTCTTCTTCACTAAGACTGGGTTATTCCATTATCCAAGACCTAGGTCTATACTTTGGCATAGGATAACTGGTGTTATTTTTGTATTCTGTCAAGTCCCTTTTCAATTTCTTTATTTTTCTCTGAATCAAGTCACTACACTGACCATCAATACCACTTTTGATCTTAAAAGCCGCGGTGGTGCAGTGGTTAGCGTTGTCACCTCACAGCAAGAGGTTTTCCGGTTCGATCCTCGGCTGGGGTGCCTTCTGTGTGGAGTCTGCATGTCCTCCTTGTGGTTGCATGGGTTTACTCTGGGTTCTCCGGTTTCCTTCCACATCCCAAAGACATGCTGTAGGTGGATTGGACACTCTAAATTGATCCTAGGTGTACGTACGTGCGCCTTCTGTGGAAGGTTGGGCACTGGGCTGGCAACTCGACACCATAAAACTCCACTGTCAACTATGAGTGGACAGGTGATCCGCTGTGGCAACCCCTAACCAGAAAAAGCCGAAAGAAGAAGAAAATTTGTCTAATATTGCACTTAAGTGAGTTAAATAATACTGACTACAGATATAATAAATGAATATTGCACTTACTTGGAATGTACGTAAGTATATATTGCACAAACAAAAATTGAATTATGTGTCCAGACCCCTGGGACTAGTGCCTGAATTCAAAAGTCTAATCACTGTAGAGTAGAAACTGTTCCTGAATCTTATAGTCCTGCAGTGGATGCTGCAATATTGCCTTCCCAATGCCAGATGCTTAAACAGTCCATGCGCAGGATGCACTTCTCCTTTTTCCTAGAATAAACTTCCTCAGCAGGTAAAGCAATGCTAGTCAGTATCTTCCTTCAAATTTTACCTGAATGACTGAACAGGTACTCTGAAGTTTCTCCTGCAACTAACTGGCCTCTTATCTCCTTGTGAAAGAAGGTAAAGGCTGACGAAAGGTATTGGCAAGGTGTACATGGTCATTAGATAAAAATAGCTATGAAACTCCTATGAATCCTATGACAGATATTTAGAAGTATGCATGAATATTGCCTCAGCAATAGCAAGGCTGAGCTTCAGACAATTAATGATCATACACTCAAAATATAACATCCAGGCAGACTTACAATGATAAACATACGACTATACCAGTTAACCTTTTTTGATTTCTCCAAGTCTTTTGGGTTTCTAATACCATGATGGGAATGGACCCCATTCCTAAGTCAGAGTACGATTAAAGTTCATGAATTTAGTATTATTTCACTCTTTGATGTTAGCCAAAAGTGCTCTTCGCAGTGCCTGCAATGTGCCCAGCAATGACTCCTTCTGCAATTCATACGGTGTTACATGAATTGGTAACGTATCTAAATATGATTAAATTCTTTTTTATAAAACAGTGTAAGAAACTTCTCTGTGTGGAAGATTTTCAGTTCACATATTTCTAGTTAATCACTGTATATTAATCAGATCAGACAATAGTAGTAGAAGTAGTGAATGTAAACTTGTCTTAAGTCAAAATAAAACCAAACAAAAAGCAATAGAAAATAATAGAAACTATATAATTGTACAGCATTACTAAGTATTCGAAAGTAATCCAAGCAAGGCAGGCAGTCTGTTTCCAATCGAAAATCCTTTATTAAGTACACAGACAAGCAATCCAAGTAAAACAAAAATAAAATAATAATTTCCTCACAAGCTTTCTAAATATATATATATATATATATATATATATATATATATATATATACTTTTTATCAGGCATGGGAGTGGTTTATTGTACTGTAAAATAAAGTGTTATTGGTCCACATGTTAAATTCACATCCCTTCCCCCATCAGTGTGACATTCGAGCTGGTCCTGCCCTACTTAGTAGCTGTCATAATAATATATAACCCTTATGTACTTTAAATAAAATTATATAATGATGTGATACCTCTTATTTAACCAAATTATTAAGTAGATTATTAAGTCTGTGATTTTATCCAAGAAAATATACTACATGGCTGGAAATATATCAACCTTAGTTCATTTGGCAATCAAAAAATATATATAAATATATACATATATAGTTTGCATGTAAAAATCTATTTCTATTTTCATAACCTATTGTTAACAAAGATCGCTTTCGTCCTTCTAGACTTCTTCAGGTCTGTGTACAAGAACCCTAAAAACTTATATAATTGTATAAATAGTTAGTATTGTTATTACACATCATTTTGAATAAAGTGGAAAAAAGAACCAGAAAAAATAAAAATAAGAAGAAATGTATGTATGATGATGGAAACAAAATATACACTTAAATTTCAACTGATTTAAAATGGTATTTAAAACCAATTTGTAGAATAAAATAAAATACAATTAGTAATGTAAACAATGTGGCAATTTTCTAAGTTCCAGTGCACTTTTAATTGAACAGTAGTAGTTGTCTAGATTATATATATAGGCTATAGATATATACAGGCTATAGATTAACTCGAATTACCACAGAGATGGAACCATTTTTGAGAAACCTGAACAACTTAGAGAATGATTTTCTAGTGAGAGGCTATGAAAGTCAGATGTTAAAAAACATCCTGGAACCCACTACAGAACTGAAAAGGACTGAAGCACCTTCACTCAACCTCCCCAGTAGAAACATGTTAAGTAATCCCACAGAGAATAACAAATGCAAAAATAGCTGCATCCTGGCATACACTTTGGATTATCACAGTATCAAAAATATTATTATTATTGGGGTCACAGGAAACCCTTTTCTGATTAACATCTTAGGTGAAGCCCCATCATTTGTTTATAGGAAGGCCAGGAACATTAGAAGTTTTGTTGAATTTAAACCTAGACCATGTGAGAAAAGCACTAAAAGATGTGAAACTAATTGTACATTTTGTATATTTATACAGCAAGGTGATAGTTTTTATTGCCCTTATTTAAAGAAGATCATTAAAACAAGTGCAGGGGGTGACTGTAACACTAAAAAAGTAATTTACAGGGCACAGTGCAATGAATGTGATGCATTCTATGTGGGCAAGGCTGTAAATAAACTCAAGCGAAGGATTTCATGTCATCTGTCAGAAATCCGCTCTGGATGTAAAAATAATGCACTAGCCAAACACCTTTCTCTTCATAAAAGACACACAGGTTTTAAGTTCCAGATCCTGGATCGCATAGACATGGGTGATCTTGAAGGAGACATCCTGAATATTCTGGAGAAACATGAATTCATGTGGCAATTAAAGCTGAACTCTTTTAGGAAGCCTAGACTAAACTACTACTGTTCAATTAAAAGTACACTGGAACTTAGAAAATTGCCACATTGTTTACATGACTAATTGTATTTTATTTTATTTTATTCTACAAATTGGTTTTAAATACCATTTTAAATCAGTTGTAATTTAAGTGTATATTTTGTTTCCATCATCATACATACATTTTTTCTTATTTTTATTTTTTTCTGGTTCTTTTTTCCACTTTATTCAAAATGATGTGTAATAACAATACTAAATAATTATACAATTATATAGGTTTTTAGGGTTCTTGTACACAGACCTGAAGAAGTCTAGGATGAAAGCGATCTTTGTTAACAATAGGTTATGAAAATAGAAATTGATTTTTACATGCAGAATGTATATGTATATATTTATATATATTTTTTATTGCCAAATGAACTTAGGTTGATATATTTCCAGCCATGTAGTATATTGTCTTGGATAAAATCACAGACTTAATAATCTACTTAATAATTTGGTTAAATAAGAGGTACCACATCATTATATAAGTTTATTTAAAGTACATAAGGTTTATATATTATTATGACAGCTACTAAGTAGGGCAAGACCAGCTCGAATGTCACACTGATGGGGGAAGGGATGTGAATTTAACATGTGTACCAATAACACTTTGTTTTACAGCACAATAAACCACTCCCATGCCTGACAAAAAGTATATATATATATATTTAGAAAGCTTGTGAGGAAATTATTACTCTATTTTTGTTTTACTTGGATCGCTTGTCTGTGTACTTAATAAAGGATTTTTGACTGGAAACAGACTGCCTGCCTTGCTTGGATTACTTTTGAATACTTAGTAATGCTGTACAATTATATATTTTCTATTATTTTCTATTACTTTTTGTTTTGTTTTAACTTGACGAGTTTACGTTCGCTACTTCTACTACTATTGTCATCTGATTAATATACAGTGATTAACTAGAAATATATGGACTGAAAATCTTCCACACAGGTAAGTTTCTTACACTGTTTTGTTTTTGAACCCACTACACTTTAATGGGCTGTTTTGAGACTTTGGGGATACCACGGAGATTAAATGTTTTTTAAATTATTTTTTATAAGACCAGTTGCTCCTACTACTATTGGAACTGGGTATCTTTCTTCCACATGGCTCTCATTTCTGCCTGCACATCAAGGTATTTTATGACTTTGTGTCTCTCTGTACGCAAGACACTATAGTCACTAGGTGTGGCAATTTCAATGATCAATGCTACTTTTGTCTTCTTTTCTTGGATCACTATGTCTGGTTCACTGGTTCCGGTTCAGTAATACCAGTTAACCCACAGTGCTCCCACAGATGGTCAGTGAAGATCCCATGGACCAAAGTGTCAAAAAACACAGAGAGATCAAGAAGCCCCAAATTTGAACAATATCTGTAATACCTCACCATGAAGTCATCATTCAAAACTAGTAAGATTTGTCTCAGCACTGTGATTTCTCCTGTCCACCTGGTGAATCTGGGCATACTGGGGCAATGCAGCAATTGCCTCATGTACACAAACAACCCTCTCCTCCTACCACCCAACACTACAACCTGTGAGAGATGCACTTACATAGCCAAACTGGAAGCAAAGCTCTCTCCAGTCAAGATTGTGCTAGACAGTCAAGAGGAGAATGTTAACACCTGCACTACACCTCAAGCAACACACAGCCCTTCAAAACCCACACCATCAACACCCACATATAGCAACACTAAAACCACATATGCGGAGGCCCTTAACATTATCCTGCCCAAGCAAAAAGGACCTCCGAAGCTGAAATGCAAACACCAGTCCCAAACAAAGTGATACATAGATCACAACACCAGTGTGCCACCCAACAACAGCCCCTAAGGCAAGACAAGGTACCCAACACTTTAGTCATAGGTGACTCTATAGTCAGGCATGCTGATGTCCCACTCACCAGGCTGAACAAGGAGAAAATTACAGTCAGCTGCCTGTCGGATGTCAGTATCCGCCACATAACGCATGCCCTCAAGTCACTCCACAACAATTACAAATACGACTCTGTCATTATCCATGTTGGAGTGAATGACTTGAGACGTACCTCCCTGGACTACATGAAAAAAGACATGGAAGATCTCTCAGATCATGTGGCCCAGGCAGGTATGACCCTAGCCCTGAGTAACATCCTGCCTTCGCCCAGAATGATGCCACAGTATTAGGACAAAATGATTGACTTCAACAATTGGCTAAGCATCTTGTGTCATTCAAAGGGGATCCAGTATCTGCCTGCCTGGGACAACATGATTGACAAACCACAATGTTATGCCAGAGATGGTCTGCACCTGTCACTCCTGGGATTCAGGTTACTGGCTAAAGCTCTTGCCACCCCTATAGTGCCTTTTTTAGGCAAGGTTCAAAGGACAAAACCACCACCATAACAGATACAAGCATGCAAAATCTGAAGGTAATGTTACTCAATGCTAGAAGTCTAAACCTCAAAATGCACTCTCTCGAGGCACTCCTAAAAATGGAGAACTTCAATATCTGTGCAGTAACTGAGACCTGGTTCAAGGCTCCAGAGAGCACCCCTGCAATACCAGGCTAAAACTCTTACCACACTTTTCAGCCACCAAACCAAGACCAAAACACTAAAGGTGGAGGAGTGTCCATATTCATCAGGGATATTGACATCTCCAGGCTAGTTGCCCAACACAATGCATCTGAAATTCTCCAGGTGCAACTAACACTGGGTAAGACTGCAATCCAAATTGTAGCTTGCTACAGATCTGCCACCATGCCCCAAGATTCTCACTACACCTTTCTAAACATACTGGAAAATATTAAGATACGACCAAACACCCTAATACTGGGTGATTTCAACTACCCTGCCATTAACTGGGAAAACTACTTGGGTACCAACACCTTTTTCTAACGGTTCTTGGAATTCATAAATTCCAGTGCCCTGGATCAGCTAATCCAATGTCCCACCAGGGGCTCCAATATCCTAGACCTGGTCAGTACCAACATGGGAGATAGATGCTCCACACCAGTGGTTGCCCCCTCATTGGTCAGGTCTGACCATAAGCAAATCACTCTTGACTTCCACATGCCACCCCCACCCCCCAGTAAGGAAACCTCTGTAAAAAACTTCTCCAAAGCCAACTTCATGCTACTCAAGTCAGAAGTGACAAACTTCATGACACCCATTCAGATGGGAGCTGAAAGTTCGACTGCTGAATCCTACACTAAGACACTGTATGAGCACATTCACTCGTGCATGAATCGTGCCATCCCAAATAGAACCAAAATGCTTTCCTCCAAAAAAAGAAAGACAATCTGGTGGTCCCCTGCCATAAACAAACTATACAACAGAAGAAAGAAACTGTTGCAGAAAAGAAGAAAATCCCAGGATGCAAAAAACAACCTTAGTTGCCTCAGTAAGAAGCTGAGATCCCTCATAAAATCCTCCAAAGCTAGTTACGAAAATAAAATTGCCAAAGATTCCAAAGACAACTACAAGGCATTCTTTAGTTATGTCAAGAATCTGGCAATGCTCAGATAGATATGCTCTAAGTGACAACAGAATGGCATTAAATATACTGATCCCAAGGATATTGCCAATATCCTGGCAGATCGATTTAGTGCCAACTATACCCCCTCTCACCCCCTAAAGGGCCCATTTCAATACCAAAACATTGCTATATTCCAGTAATCATGGCCACACAGGTAGAAACCGCACTTTCCAAAGCTAAGAATACAGCACCCATGGGACCAGATGACATCCTGGGCTGTGTACTACATGAACTACAAAATGAACTGGCATCTCACTTAAGTGTCATGTTTAATCATAGCCTCACTTCAGGCTTCGTGCCCACTGAGTGGCGCACAGCTACAGTTAATCCACTCCACAAGGGCGATCCACCTTGGATCCTGGAAACTACTGTCCCATCAGTCTGATGAGCCTGATCTGCAAGGGCATGGAACGCATTATCATGGAACTTATAAACAAAGACACTGGCAACCTTCAAACACTGGACCCCACCCAGTTTGGGTTCATAAAGGGCCGATCTTGTCATCTGAACCTGATTGGCTTCTTCAAATCAGTCTCCAGAGCTGTGGACAAGGGTAAGGCAGTCCATGAAGCCTATCTGGACCTCGCCAAGGCCTCTGACACCATCCCCCACTCTGGAATCATAGATAAACTTACTAAGCTGGGCAGGGCATTAATCCCTACGACACTCAATGAGTTGCCAACTGGCTTATTGACAGAACGCAGATTCCAAATCCAGCTCCAGACAAGTGACAAGTGAAGTACCTCAGGGTTCAGTCCTGGGACCGCTCTTGTTTGGCATCTACTTCTCTGAAGTACAGGCCAACACTAAGGGACTCTGGCTAACAAAGTTCGCAGATGACTGCAAACTGGAAGCCATTATTGAATCCCCTAATTATGTGGATATTCTACAAAAGGGCCTTACAGAAACAGATGCTTGGTGCCAGAGCCATAAGCTCAAGCTTAATGCCAAGAAATGTATAGCTATCCCCTTTTTGAAAAAGCATGTACCCATGAATCACCACATAGGTGGCAGTACACTAAACACCAAAAGTGTGATGAGAGACTTAGGGACACAGGTGGACAGTGGTCTCACCTTCGATAACCACATCACCACAACAGTCAGGAAATCCTTCTATGTGGCACACCTCATCACTAAGGGCTTTTCATCCAGAAAAAAGGAGGTCATTGTCCCACTGTACTCATCCCTCATTAGATCCCATTATAGAGTACAATGCCCCATTTGGTATGTACCTCACAAGACATCTGCAACAGCTGGAAAGGCCGCAGAAATACCTCACTAAAAAAATCACAGGTCTAAACCTGATGCCCTATGCTGACCAACTAAAAAAATGCCAGCTATACTCTGTGGCATATTGTCTACTCAGAGGCGATCTCTGCTTAACATACAAGGCCATGTCAAACCCTGAGCTGTTGGACATGCTCCACTTAAAGAAATCCCAATCCCTCAGAGCCACAAGCTCCAGGGATCTAAACCTTGTCATCACAATGAACAAAACATGCTGGAGGGATAGGTTCCTGACCCAGAGACCCTCCATACTCTGGAATAAACTACTCATACATGTCAAGCGGAGCACCTCCTTGGCCCTCTTCAAAAGGAACTTTGACGATTGGATGGGAGATAGGAAATTCACCCTGGGGATCACGACAGTCGCCCTGCTAGACAAGAGTCCAGGGAAGTAAATATTGTGGGAAGAAATATCCAGGGAATTGTTATGGCTAGGCTTGTATAGGCCCTAAGGCCGATAGCCTAGTACCAACCTATGAGCATGTCATGTGAAATCACATGGGAATAAAGCTGTGCATAGACTGCCCTCTGAGTGACCTTTGCACAGAGACATAGCTGGCTCATCCAGTACCTGGTGCCCATTTCCAATGTAGAACTAGACACAGTCTTTTATACAGCAAAGATTGGTATACCATTGCAAAATATACTGCAACATTACCTGCAATTTCTAGCAAGTAAAATAATAAAAAGAAGAGGCAGCTTAACTATGGAAATATTAGAAAGGGGACAGCGGCTGATAATGAAATATAGCATGATATGTTATTAGCACAGCATCTAGGAAAGCACTGTTACATTTAAGATTTAGAAGTAAAGTAATTAGAAAAGTGAGACTGGCTGGGGCTACTTGGCCTGTTATAAGGAGTATTAGTTTTAGATGGATGAGGAGAGAGAGAGAGAGAGAGAGAGAGTGGTGGGACTGTGACAGTAGAGGGCAGTGAGATAGTGGTGGATCTAATTAGAAGAGCTATGGGTATAATACCCTCTAGTTCCATAAATTATTCCACAGGAATATCTATTAATCTTAGACACGAACTTAACACTTCTAAAAACATGCATGAGAAGGTTTCCAACTTTAATTACTAATTGCTTCATTTTTCTTATGACAGTAACTGTAACTTTCCAAAATAGAATTAACATCGGGCACCATTCATTTATAGAGACAGATGTAGACATTATTACTTTCTTAATATCATTATTTTCTTCTAAAATCTTATAGTTTAAATAATAGTTTAAACGATATTTTCTCATTTACTGACATCAGCACAAAAGGTACTGTCTTAACCACACTAAAACTTGTTTTTCTGCTTTATTGTTAAAATCGGCTTAACATCATTTTAAAATATATATGCATATAAACTATGAATGTATGGGGGCAGAATTTATTGTTTAAGCAAAAAAAATGCATTTAAAAACTCATTGCTTTAATGACATACAGATTTAATAAGTTGTGACTAGATAATGCAGTAAGAAGTCAATATTTTTTAGTTTTGTAGGTCATTGATATAAAAGGGAAGATATTTCATTTAAGATAGATTTTAGAACTCCATATTGCTCAAAACATCAAATTTGTTTTTCAGTGTATCAGCCATGTACCTTTTAAAATATGAAATATTACTCCTACAACATTGCTGATTTTAAGATGACTTATAATTTTACGGAAACATATTAGGTCCATAAAGGACAATATTCCAAACATTTTCACACACATTTTACTCTTAATTCTTAATGACTTTAGAATATTCATCATGTATAATATTGTTTTCTATTGCAGTAATATTAATAATATTCCTGTCACACAGATCAGATACTTTATTTGCATACGTTGATATGATTTTGTGTGACTGGTTGCTACTTACCCAGGAATATATAGGACTTAATTTCTGGGTGATCTCACAATCTTTTACCACAAAGCTATACGTTTTGGACATTTTACACATGGGGGTTGCCTAAAGTGAAATGCACTAACTTTCATGTAGTCTGAGAATATTCCTTGCAATGTGTTTCTCTTTCTTCTGTATAAAGACACACCTTACTATGACAGCAATATCTGATACTGCAGATTACCGTGTAATTCTGTACAGGGCAGCATGTATCATCAAAGCTCAGAACTGCAAGTAAAAAAATGAAGAAAGGGCCTTCTGAACATTGCAATGTAATCGTTGCTGTTTATATGCAGCAATACTTCTAATGACCTTTAAACTTTACGTTTTCACATATAACCTACTAAAAAGGAAATCCTTTCTGGCAAGGTTAACCTTTGCCCCAGCATTGTCTAAACCATCACTTACTGTTCCTCATATTCTTCTTATCATCATGTTCATAACTTGAACCTAAGGCAATACATTCACAAGCACTTTCACCCTAACATTCACCTGTGAGCACTTATAAATGAAAAACTTAAAGAGTTCATTCTATCAAGAAGATTACGCAGTTAACTCAATTAAAATTCAGGACAGGCACAGATCTTTACTGAATATTACTGCAATAAAATAGAACCACTCAATGGTGCACGTGTTTAGAGCCAAGAGTATAATTAAATAAATAAATACGTTTCAGCACCACTATATAATGTTTAATTAAGTGTTATTTGGTCAAATGAGATGCAAACAAAGAAAATTTCAATTGATTTCACTGCATCTCAGACTACCTTAAGAAAATAAAAAAAAGGAAAAGAAAAAAAAAACACTTAAAATATTCAGGCAATTATTTAGACCATCACATCTCCGGTTAATTATATTAGAGTCATAAAAAATTGGAATAATTATGATTCTGCATTAACTTAGAGCACCTCATCAAAAGAAGCAATAACACTTGTGTTATTAACTGCAAAACACAATGCTGTACACTGCAATCAGATTAGCACATTAATGGCATTATTGTCAAAGGGTAGACTATCACATATCAAAATAGATGGTTAATGCTAATTGATAAAAGCATGCTGAAATATTCAGGGTCAGGGTTACAGCATTTGGAGAAATTCAATTAATGACAGATGGCATTCATCAACTTACTTCAATTATTTATTGTTGGCAGTGAAGGCTGTATATCTTATTTGTGCTAATGTTAAACTTTACACAAAACGTCTCTAAGAATATTGCACAAATATTTTTCTATACTGTGAAGCTATATATCCAGTGTCTTAAATGTTCCTATATGTTCATTATTCATGCATGATTCCTAAAATATCATTTAGATTTGGAGGAATAATATTTTTCTGTTCATTAATGTAGTTTGCCTGCTATTTTTTTTTTTTGGTCTATATTATATTTCTTTTTTTTGATAAAATCTGCTTTATGTATGAATTAAAATGAAATCACTGCAAATGTATATTTTGTACATCTAGATAAAGCATTGCTTGCATTACCTAGTCTAAGACTTCTAACAGGTTAATTCAATGTAATTTTGGTCTTGAGCTTGTATAACTGACCCCCCCTCACCCACTTGTCACATGGCCATGTAGTGTCTTGTACTGTAGTACAAGTCAGTGCTTTTTATGTTAAGACTGCATCCACAATACTTAGGTGTATGAAGACCTAATGACATGTAAGAGCTTCTTGAAGACTGCAGCCACTCTGTAATACTACAAACAGCTTTATTCCTGCATATATTCTTCAGAATCATGTTTTATAACCAGCCTCTAATGTTCTTTTGTATATAGGTTCTGTGTTTGTTTATTTATTTTATCTATTATTTTATTGGTCTTTGTTTACCAGGAAAGTTTGACTGAATGATATCCATTTTCAGTGGAGGACCCAGGAGAAAAGCTCCATTTGCTTGCATATCCGCAGAGGTTCTTCTGTTTGATTCTCGGCTGGAGTGCGGGGAGTGCCTTCTGTGTGGAGTCTGCATGTCTTCCCCTCGGCTGGGTGGGCATTCGAAAGACATGCGTAAATGGGCCTGCCTTCGTTGAAGGTTGAACGTCGAGCTGGCACCTCGGCGTTCGTGAAAATCTATTGCCAATCATTAGCGGACTGGAGTTCCGCTGTGGCGACCCCTAACCTGGAAAAGACAAAAGACAAAAAGACTGTGTTCCAGTTAGACACAAGAGTAGCTACATTTCTATTTACATTTATACACAAACAGTAGTTACATTTTTATATTCTAAGATTTTACAGTGGTGGAAGTTACTAAAAAGAAAGTCCACTTGCAACTTAATTAATTCTAAAGGCAGCAGTCATATATAACAATATTTTATTATTTCAGTGAGAGGTTGAATGCATTCTGTTTAAGGAGAGTATTTGGAGAGTATCATACAGTGAACACAAAGTCTCAACCTTAAAAGGACACAACTCAGCAGTAAAAGAACGCCAACCTCTGCTCACCCTGAACACTTCCACAATCCAAAAAACCTTCGCCCTAGAAGAGTTTCAAAATGAATTCACCACAGTGAGTGGTAAAAGTAACAAATTTGTTTTATTTTGACAAACAAGTTAAGCGCTTTCACTCACTTAAACGTGAGCTTCATCAGAACATCTAGTCAACTGATACAAATGGTTTAAATAGTGTCTTTGGCGCCAAATCCATTAAAGTGAAACAATTCTTTTTTATACACATTATACTATACAAATATATATATATGTTGTGTGCCAAAAAACATGCTTATTTGCATTCAATAACATCAGTTTCCTATAAATCTACTAGTACAACTCATATCCAAATAGATATATAAAAATTATTATAAAATTGTTAAAAAAATACTACCATTAAATAAATAAATAATAAATGTAGCTGTAATACCTTATACAAAGATAAATGTAGAAAATATGAATACATAATTATAAAACCATAAATGTAAATAAAATGCTACCTTACTATATTCTATCCTCTCTATATAATATACAAATAATTCTACCTAATATTAAGTAAAGGTTTTACTGAAATATGGTCATTCAAGCCTGGTGGTGTCGTGGCATCAGTTAGCAGTTGCCACCATACTTCCCTATATACAATTATATTTTTATAATCACCACCTCTAGGATCCAGTATAACATTTTCTAATATTTAAAACTTAAAATTATGTTTAACCCCATACTTTTCCACATGCCTGTATAGGGCATAATTGACGTCCTTCATCCTGATACTATACAGGTGAGCATATATACTTTTCTTAAAATTTCTCTCTGTCTTCCCTATATAGTATCCCAGACAAGCCTCACACTTTGCCAAAAAATTAATAAATTTCGAATTACAATTACCCTGAGTAAATCTCAATCTTGTCCTATTGATATTATCCAATACTATTCCTTCTTCCTCATTTATGACATAACATTGGCTGCATGCACCACATTTTGTGGTGTGCTTTTTGGTATTATCTGCTCCAGTGTCTCTTATGCCCCTTTCCAAATATGTTTTAATGTTTCTCCCCATCTTATATACAAATGTAGGTCTGGGGCCGAAAATATCAATCATATCTTGGTCTACCGTCAAAACATTCCAATTAGCTGTTAGAATGTCTTCAATTTTGTTTGTATGTGGACCATATTCCAAGACACATGCCCTACTATAAGCTTTGTTGATCTCCCTACTGTTGATGTTAATATTCACTTCCTTAATGTTAGCTCCTAATAATGGGATATATTTCTTTCCCCTTTCCTTTATAACATATTCCTTCACGTCCCTCATCATTTTTCCATCGTATCCTCTGTCTTTAAACAAGTCAGTTATATGACTCAGTTCATCTATCATGTCTTTATATTCTGAAGACATCCTAACAGCCCTAATACACTGTCCCTTAAATATGTTGTACATCAATTTTTTTAGGATGGTTGCTGGTATATTCCAAGTATGAATTTGTAAATGTATTTTTCCTATATATTCTGGACTTAAAGCCTTCATCACCGTTCGATATAAAAGTGTCTAAATAGGCTACTCCTTCACTACTACTGGTGCAAGTGAACTTAAGAAACCCACTACTGTTATTTATGTAGTCCACAAAATTGTTTAAACTTTCTTGATTACCATCCCATAAAATGTAGATGTCATCCAGAAAGTGAGAATAATATTTGATGTTTCTATAATATTCACTGTTGAAAACCACAGTCTCTTCCCAATCAAGCATCACCAAATTAGTGAATATGGGGGCACATGCCACCCCCATAGCAATGCCCTTGGTTTGTTTAAAAAGTTCGCCTTCATAGTATATGTAGTTGTGGTCCAGAACTATAGACATAAATTCTAACACCAAACACACCTTGTCCCACGCAGTCTCACTCAAGGTCACTATGGTTCCTAATACTATTGGTGAAGGCTTCCATTCCTTCTTCTTTGGGAATGCATGAAAATAAATCACTACATCAATAGATGTAAACAAGTATCCATATTTCCAAATGTCTATTGGGTAGTTTTTCAAAAACTCCCACGAATCTTTGACCATATGGGTGATTTTCCCATATAAGTGTTTAAGCATAGTATCTACTACAACACCTAGAGAGAATGTCTTTGACTTGCTGCCAGATATTATAGGCCGAAAAGGTGGATTACTTATATCTTTATGGATTTTAGGTATACCTACTAATGTGGCCAGTTTGGGATATTCAGCTCTCAAAAAATTGTAAGTATCCTCTGTTATCCGTCTATCCAATAAAAATTCTTCCACATGTAAGCCGATTCTTCTATAGGCAATATTTATTTCATTAATGGAAACAATATCATAATTACCTGATACATGTAAAATCTCATGTATTTTAGAGCTGTAGTCTATACTATCATATATGACTACACCCCCACCTTTGTCGGGTTTCATTACCCGTATGTTGTTATTAGCTCTTAATCCTTTCAAGGTGTTTTGTTCATCCAATGTAACATTACTTTTCATTTTTTGACCTTTGATCTCATTTTGTATCTGATAAATCTATTGTGTGACTAGTTTGTCGTAAATCTGAACACTGGGGTGCATAGCTGGAACAAAACTGCTTTTCTTCTTAAGTCTCAACCTTGAGATGAGCATGTGCAGGACCAGGATTTGTTAACATGTTGTTTGTTTAAGAAGTGGTTTAAAACTACTGAGTTTGTCAGAGAGTTTTATTTGAGTGGGGATACTTTTCCAGAGTCTAGCAACATATTGGGAGTACAGTGAGTCTCCTGCAACATTATTTGACTTATTTGTAAGTAATTTTTCTGAATGATGAATGAGTTTGTGTGCTGTAATTAGTTGTGAATATGTTAGGTAGTTGTGTAGTTAAAGCCAGTTTAATTGCTTTAAACTATGACATTGTTGGGTTCTATGAGGGAGGTTGATGACAAATTTAGCTACTTTATTGTAGCAGGAGGCAAGTTTCCTTCTTTGAGTATTTAAGTATGTTAGGATAGAAGCGGTGTATAAGAGAGTCAGCAATAAGAAGGTGGCAGCTAGAGATTTTTTGCAGTATCTGTAAGGAATACATTGATCCTATAAAGGGAGCCTAGTTTCTAGTGAGAAGATTTAATGGCATGCAGAATATTCTGGTCATATTTGAGATTGCCATTTATTATAACACCTAAAAGTTTACTGTGAGTTACAGTTTCAATGACAGTATTATTTGCTGACTTTATGGTAAAAAATTACTTTTGATTTTGACAACTTTCTGAGGTAAAAAGCACTAACTTAGTTTTCTTGGGGTTGAATTGGAGGTTTGATTATTTGAGCTGGGTTTCTACACAGGAGAAAGACTTTTGGGTAATGTTTTAGAGCTATTATATTGTTGAGGCTGCACATATTAATGATGAGTCATCGGCATACTGAACTAAACTATCATAGTGAGATGAGGTGTGGAAGTCATTAATAAATATATTAAATAGAAGATCCAGGACAGAGCCCTGAGGGACACCTGTAGTAACTGGTTGAAAGGATGAGTAGGTTTGTTGCCATTTAACAGCTTATTGCCTTCCAGATAGGTAACTAAAAAACTACAATAAGGAGTACTGTGAAAGTGCCATTGAGGTGAGATGAATGAGCAGTTGCTGGTGTGAGACAGTATCAAACGCCTTTGACAAATCTAAGAACATGGCGGACACAAGCAGACTGTTGTTTCTATGTTGGTTTATTATATTGGTAACATGTAGTAGAGCAGTAGTTGTGCTGTGCTGGGCCTAAAGCCATTTTGTTTTTCTGAGAGTGGGTTATTTGAGGTTAGGTATGACATCAGCTGCACATGGATACATTTCTCTAATATTTTGAAAGGGGGAAGATAATCACTATCAGTCTGTAGTTATTAAACTCTGTAGATGTGCCATCTTTGTGCAATGGTGTGATATATGATGTTTTCCACAGTGATGAAGCATACCTTTCTGCCATAGACCTATTAATTTGTATGGACATAGGAAAGACTATGACTTCTGTGGCCATTTTTAGGTAGTCTGATAAAAGTTGGTCTACAGCTATGGAAATAGTTTTTAGTTTAAGGATCAACTTCCTTATGAGTGAATAGGTACTGGACTAAAACTGAAGAGCTGTGAGTGGTTTTGACTGGACAGGGGTAAAGAGAGAGGGCTGATGTATTAGAGTTTAAGAAAGATAATATTTATTGCATAAAGTAGGAATTAAACTGTGTGGGTATAGAGTCTATCATATTGTCTGTTTTTGGGGAGGGAGTGGTGGTCTTGCCAGGGTGGAGTAGTTTATTTAGTGATGACAAAAACGTTTTGGTTGTTTTTTTATGTTTGTCTTGTAGGTTGGTATAGTATCTTTGCTTATTCTGTTTAACATGAAGTTTTGCAAGGTTTCTAAGATGTCTAAATTGCTGGAAAGCATTTTGAGTTCTATTTTTATACCAATTTTCAAGGCTTTATCCCTTTTTGTCATGACTTTTTTATTTCTTTTGTCAGTCTTGGTGCTGGGTTGGACTTTACTCTTTTATTACATACTGTTGGTAGATTATTTAAGGTATGTAAGAATATGTTATTAACATGTTCTACAGCAGTATCTATTGGCATTGTCCTAAGTACATTACAGTTATATTGTTTGTGTTTCATTGAAAACATCTTTGCTGAAATTGGTTGTATTTTGTATTTGATTATAGATAATATGTTTATCTAGGTTATGATGAATTCTAATAGGATATGTTGGCATGTGGTCACTTACACTATCTGAGAGGCAGCCTACTTTTGTCAGTTTGTCTGGTTTGTTTGTAAGAATCCAATCTCATGTTGAGTGTCTCCCTGAAATTTTATTGATTCTAGTAGGTATGGTTATTAATTGTTTGAAGTTGAACAAATTTATGGATTCGGTGGGGGGTAGTGGAATTTATGAGTTGCCAGTCTATATTTAAGTCTCCAAGTATTATAGTTTCATGGCTAATTTGTGAGGATATCCATTACAGGATGCCTTCAGCAGTAACAATGTTATTCCCTGGTGGTATATAAATTACTATTAAACATATAGTTTTTCTATTACTGACTTTTTAGAAGTGTTATTAGTAGTTCAGCATTGTTAAATGTGGGTATTTCCTGTGGGAGTAAGTTGATGGTTAGGGAATCTTTACAGATGATTACACCACCTGCATGCTTGTTTTGTCTGTCATGCCTGAGTATATTGTATCCTGGGGGGGGGGGGGGTGATCTCATTATCATTTATTTCTTTTTGTAACCAGGTTTCAGTATGACTACATTAGGAATGTATGTCACAAGGTAGGCATGTCTGTCATGGATATTATTGCACATACTTCTTAGATTCATATTTAGTAAGGTGAGTTTAGGTTCTGTTTTCTGTTTTTTGCTGAGATGTATTATGTGACTGGTTTATTTTGGGGTTGTAAGTGTTAGTTTTATGACAGTGAAGAGTTACCGAATAGCTGGGTAACTACAGCAGAGCTAGTAAGAGAGATGGCTAGAAAGGTGTTTGGTGTGACATCTGGAAAGAGGAAGGAGGCCAAGGAGACCTGGTGGTGGAATGAAGAAGTACAGGAGAGTATACAGAGAAAGAGGTTGGCAAAGAAGTGGGATTGTCAGAGAGATGAAGAAAGTAGACAGGAGTATAAGGAGATGAGGCGCATGGCAAAGAGAGAGTTGGGGAAGGCTAAGGATAAGACATATGAAGAGTTGTATGAAAGGTTGGGCACTAAGGAGGGAGAAAAGGACCTGTACTGATTGGCTAGACAGAGGGACCGAGCTAGTAAAGATGTGCAGCAGGTAAGGGTGATTAAGGATAATGAGGGAAACGTACTCACAAGCGAGGAGAGTGTGTTGAGCAGATGGAAAGAGTACTTTGAGGGGCTGATGAATGAAGAGAATGAGAGCGAGAGAAGGTTGGATGATGTGCAGATAGTGAATCATGAATTGCAGTGGATTAGCAAGGAGGAAGTAAGGATAGCTATGAAAAGGATGAACAATGGAAAGGCTGTTGGTCCAAATGACATACCTGTGGAAGCATGGAGGTGTTTAGGTGAAATGGCAGTGGAGTTTTTAACTAGATTGTTTAATGAAATCTTGGAAAGTGAAAGGATGCCTAAAGAATGGAGAAAAAGTGTTTTGGTACTGATTTTTAAGAATTAGGGTGATGTGCAGAGCTGTAGTAACTACAGAGGGATTAAATTGATCAGTCACAGCATGAAGTTATGGGAAAGAGTAGTGGAATCTTGGTTAAGAAGGGAAGTGATGATTAGTGATCAGCGTTATGGTTTCATGCCAGTAAAGAACACTACAGATGGGATGTTTGCTCTGAGAGTGTTGATGGAGAAGTACAGAGAAGGTCAGAAGGAGTTGCATTGTGTCTTTGTAGACTTAGAGAAAGCATATGACAGGGTGCCTAGAGAGGAGTTGTGGTATTGTATGAGGAAGTCTGGAGTGTCAGAGAAGTATGTAAGAGTGGTACAGGATATGTACAAGGGTAGTGTGACAGCAGTGAGGTCTGTAGTGGGAGTGATGGATGCATTTAAGGTGGAAGTGGGATTACATCAAGGATCAGCTCTGAGCCCATTCTTATTAGCAATGGTGATGGACGAGATCAGACAGGAGTCCCCGTGGACTATGATGTTTGCAGATGACATTCTGATCTGTAGTGAGAGTAGGGGACAGGTGGAGGAGACCCTGGAGAGGTGGAGATGTGCTCTAGAGAGAAGAGGAATGAAACTCAGCAGGACTAAGACAGAATATATGTGTGTGAATGAGAGGGAGGATAGAGGAATAGTGAGGATGCAGGGAGTAGAGGTGGCAAAGGTGGATGAGTTTAAATACTTGGGATCAACAGTTCAGAGTAATGGTGAGTGTGGAAGAGAGGTGAAGAAGAGAGTACATTCAGGATGGAGTGGGTGGAGAAGAGTGTCAGGAGTGATTTGTGACAGACTAATACTAGTAAGAGTGAAAGGGAAGGTCTACAAGAGGGTAGTGAGACCAGCTATGTTATATGGGTTAGAGACGGTGGCATTGACAAAAAGGCAGGAGTCAGAGCTTGACGTGGCAGAGTTGAAGATGTTAAGATTTGCACTGGATGTGACGAGGATGGACAGGTTTAGGAATAAGTATATTAGAGGGTCAGCCCAGGTTGGAAGGTTTGGAGACAAAGCCAGAGAGGCAAGATTACATTAGTTTGGACATGTGTTGAGGAGGGATGCAGAGCATATTGGGAAAAATATGCTAAGGATGAAGCTGCCAGGTAACAGGAAAAGAGGAGGGCCTAAGATAAGTTTTATGGATGTGGTGAGAGACGACATGCAGGTGGTTGGTGTGGCAGAGCAAGATGCAGAGGACAGGAAGAAATGGAAACAGTTGATTCGCTGTGGCGAACCCTAATGGGAGCAGCCGAAAGAGGAAGAAGTGTTAGTTTTATGAACAATAGGACCTGCATTGGGCTGAATATCTCTGGTAATTTTTTGAATTGATATTGTACAGAGGGAAGAGTGTGGCAAGTTAAATTTTGGTTTTGGTTTGGTATTTGATCATAAATGTGCATGCTAAGTTTTGAGATATTTATAGATAAATCAGATATGGCTTGTTTGTAGAGATATGGTGTTATGAAGAAAGGCAGACTGGGTAGATGTTGATATTCTTTGTGATAATTGGTTGAAGTCCTAAGAATTTGAAGGAGGTGAGTCTGATAATTGTTGATGAAGGCTAGTAGAGTGAGAAGGAATAGTAAAATAATCTGAGTTAGGGGCATCTTCTTTATGGGTTTTATCCTTGCTGTAAATAAGGATTTGAAAATATTAGGATGGTACAGGGTTAGTTCTAAATATGTCATTTGATAGTAATAGGGGGCAAGGATTAAGACAGTTTGAGAGAGAGTCTTAGGTGATAAACAAGAGTGGGTGTTACTATTGGGAGCAATTCTATTGATTGCTTTCTTCTGGAGGGAACTGATGGCATTGGTTTGAGGAATATGTGGGTGGTGCTATGAAGTATAAATCTTAGGTAAGATGGAGTGAGTGGGAATCGGGGGTAGGGTAATGTAGCGGAGTGAGCCTGAGCATTAGTGAGGGTGAACAAAGTGGGTTGAAAACTTGGCAAAGAGACATTGAAAAAATCAGTGATTTAACTTAAACAGCAGTAGATGAAGTCTTGATTGTGTTGCTCTAGGAGACAGTTTTAGTAGGAGAGTTAGTGCAATATCACCTTGACTTGAATAATTGTGATAACAGTAAAAAAATTGCACTTGGCTGTTTGAACAACTGTATAATGTAAGCAGGTTTCTATGGACTTTGAAATACAAAGTCCAGAAGCCACTCCAACCCCCACAGATCAACAAAACAATGAGAAAAGTAAGCCAGAATGCAGTAGTACATTTGTGGAAAATTACTGGCTCAGAACTCAGTGGTTATACAAGAAGAAAAATAAACTTGAGGAAGGGAGACAGTGAACTGCTAAAAACAATGAATTGAGAAGAGTTAAAGGAGAAAGTACCAAGTGTACTGCTGTGGTCTAAAACATCAAGCTATTATAGTGGACAAAATTCTTGGTTTTAGGCTGCCATAATACATGGACTGGTGTTCAAATTGCAGACTTCACTGCTACACACATATCTGTTTGCTTGCAGGGACACTTTTATAGCAAAATAAAAACATGCTAAAGAGACAGTTGAGTGCACTGAGTCAATGTTAACTGTGCACAGATACTAGTTCAGAGCTGAAACTGATTTAATAACTGTCTCAGGCAAAGAGAAATTAGGAAGGAATGGGGGAGAACAAGGATGACTTCCGTGAATACATGCAGTTCCACTAAAGAAAGACAGGAGGATATAAATAATGAGAATAGCAAGTCTAGAAGCAGTGAAGAAAATATAAGAGAAAAATAGTTTGTGTAAAAGCAGTATGAGTAAATGTCAGTGTCTGTTAGGGAGCAGAGAGTAAAAGCTGACCAGCAGGATGTCAGTGGAGGAGGGTTTACAGACTATACATCTATTGCTTATAAACTTGGATACTGATGCAGTTGTCTTCAGAGTAGACCCTACGTAGGCTAAAATATAAGTTGAAGACTGGATGACCCCAACACTTACTTAAAGTACTAGGGCAGAGGTAGTACCCAGTTTGTCCTAAATAAATGGTGGGTGAATTGAGTGAACTTAGCCTGCCTATCAGATGAGCCGGGTCTATATTAAAACATCGAAGTTTCAAAACTTCGAATGTTCTAATATTGACCCCTATTCAGCGAAAGCTGAAAATACTGAAGCAACAAAAAAAACAAATTTTTTCCAAGGGAAAGAATTTGGTTGTCCATTTCTGTTGCTTCGGTATTTTCAGTGCTGTGGTAGAAAGTTACCGGTCGGGTTCAGGTAAGTGTGCGATTGAGTGTCGATTAGGTTAGTTAGGGTTAGGGTGTGGGTTAGGTATGTGTGCGATTATGTGGACATGAGTGTTAGGGTGGGGTAGGTGAGTTAGTGTTAGGGCGTGGGTGAGGTGAGTATGTGATAGTGATGGACCTTAGGGTTAGGGTTTGGGTTAAGGTAAGTGGATAGTTAGTGGTGTGTGTATAGTTTAGTGTAGGGTTAGGAGTAAGATTTTAGGTGTATGTGTGTGGATTGCTGTTTGTTTGGTGTGCTTGTGTTGTGTATGAGTTTTGGAACAGCAAATTTTTTCTCTAGGAAAAAATTTGCTGTTCTGTATGTTCGATGTTTTCAGCTTTCGCTGAATTGGGGTCGATATTAGAACATTCAAAGTTTTGAAACTTTGATGTTCTAATATAGACCCGATGAGCCTGCTGTGTGTACACTTTAGGGGATGTTTCCAGTGATCCTGTTGAGAAAAAGAGAAAGAAAAAAAAATTATGTATTCAAGGTTCAGTAGAAATCCAATTAAATGACTATGAGATGAACTAAATGCAGCAGAACACTGCCACCGGTAAATGCACTGAAATTGTAAGTGATTTCTTAATAAATGTAAAAATTAATTTCTGTAATACAGTTGCTGTGATGGGGCCATTTGGCTTACCACTTTAAACAACACATCCTCTGAAGGAAACAAACAGTACTGTTTTGTTAACACCCTTACAAATTAAGGAGTTTAATCTTTCAAAAAGCAGCTTTTTAGAACAAGAACAACAAATGAACACTGACAAAATAAGGATAAGGCAAGAAAATTTGCAAAAACAGCTTCAAACCTCACAAGCACTTTAAAGTGAACAGAAGTTTTAACAAACACTTACTTTAACTTATATTCCAACAAACTATTTTGGCAATGAAGGTACTTGTTAGTGCTATGAGATCTCTACAGTTTAGGTGACTGTTCTAGCTTATTTAACACCAGTTGTAAAGATTCACGCTAATAAAATAAGGATTCTATCCTTATAAAACACAGTGAAATTATGGTGACAAAATATTGGACACCATTACAAAAAATTGGTGACACAAGTCAACTAAAGTACAAACAATGGTTGCAAGTCATATTTAGTAGAATGTACATTTACAGGTAGAAATTAGGTTCAGCAGCAATGTCTGCAGAGCACCAGTTAGATAAACATACTCAGTTGGTAAAGTAAGTATGACATAAACTTCAAACAACCGATTGTCCTTTATCACTTACCCTGTAACTCCCTTGCACCCTACTAGAGAAAGAGGAGGAAGGAATGATAAGAAAGTGTGAGGTGAGTGAGGTATAAAGCGCAATAGAGGGTGGACCAGTAGAAAGATGATACATGCAAATTACCCCAGAAACAAGCAATAGACTCTGTGTAATTATTCTAGGTTACTCCCTCCCCCAACACACACAAAGATCAGCAAAACAATTAGAATGCAGGAGTGCAACTGTGGAAAATTACTGGCTTAAAACACAAAGTGGTTACACAAAAACAGAAATAAACTCAAGAAGGGAGACAGTGGACTGCTAAAAACAATGTACTGAGCACAGTTAAAGGAGAAAGTATCAATGGGAATGATGTGGTCTAAGAAAATAGAGCTATTATAGTGGACAACGTTCTTTGTTTTAGGCTGCCATAATATTTACAATTTACATTAAAAAATAGCCCACAGACTGGTGTTCAAACTGCAGACTTCACTGTTACACACATATCTATTTGCTTGCAGGGATACTTTTACAGCAAAATAAAAACACACTAAACAGACAGTTGAGTGCACCGAGTCAATGCTGACTATGCGCAAATACTACCTCAGAACTTAAAGTGGTTTAATAACTGTCTCAGGCAAGGAGAAATAAGAAAGGAAGGGGGGAGAACAAGGATGACTTCCTTGAATGCATGCAGTTTCACTAAAGAAGGACGGGAGGTTATAGATAATGGGAATAGCAAGCCTAGAAGTGAAGAAAATATAAGAGAAAGAAATAGTTCGAATAAGAGCGGTATAAGTAAATGTCAGTGAATGTTAGGAAGCAAAGAGTAACAGATGACCAGCAGGATGTCAGTGCAGGAGGGTTTACAGACTGTAAGACTATTGCTTACAAACTAGGATACTGGAACACTTGTCTTCAGACTATTTATTATTTATTTATTTATTTGCATTTGTTTACTGGAAAGTCCACGGGGCCAAGGTGAGCCCATTTTCAGTGGAGAGCCGGGGAGAAAAGCTCCACATTAAAATTAACAATACTCAATATGAACTTAACACAATACAGAGTATTTACAGTGCATAATACATGACATTATACAATAACATAGATCACTGTGGTCAGTACAACCATTTAGGAGGGTTGCAGTTGAGCCATTTACAGTCATTGTAGAGTATTACTTATACTATATTAATAAGGGTGTTTGTACAAACAGAATATACGTTTCATGATTATTAACACTTAGAGGTTATAGGCATGAGTAGTTGGTAAATTTAGAAGACAGTGCAAGCAGTTCAGTTTTGTGGAAACTGAGAGATAGAAAAGTTGTGTAAGAGTACAGATAGAATGAGGTATTGTGGTATAGATGAGTGAGTCAGGTTTTAGGGAGTGTGGTTTTGGCACATGTCCACTGCCAGACAGAGGAAAAGTATTGTCTAAGGGACTTCTTAAATAGAGCTGGACTGCTAGTGGTTCTGATTGATGGTGGGAGGGTATTCCATAGTTTTGAGTCAGTAAAAGTGTAAAGCATCTGACCAGCTGAGAGATTTGGTTTTTAAAATTTGAGCATTAGTTTGTTTTCAGATCTAAGAGGTTTATCGGGGTGGTACATGGTAAGTAGAGAAGAAAGAGCAAGGCAATTTAATGGTTTATATATAAATTTATGTGCAGTTGTTAATTGTAAATACTTAAGATAGTGTAGAAGTTCAAGCCAGTTTAGTTGACGTAGTGATGACCAATGGCGGTATGAGAATTTTGCATTTGTTAGGAATTTAGCAGTCTTGTTGTAGCATGTATCTAGTTTGGATTTCAAAGAGGACTGGGTATTGGTAAGGATAGGGGTACCATATAATATAGATGCTAACAGAAAGGATGAGGCTAGGGACATTTTTGTGGCGTGGTTAAGGAAGTAGTTGTGTCTATAGAGGATGCCCAATTTTTTATATATTTTTTGATGTTGCTGTGAATATGGAGATCAAATGTTAGGTTTTCATCTATAATGACACCTAGCAGTTTAGTATTTGGAACAACTTTGGTGCCAGTATTGTTTAGGGAATGAACAGTGAATTAATTCTTGTTGAGGGGGTGTTTTTTTAGGGGTGAGTATCAGGAGTTTAGTTTTATTGGGATTTGGAGTGAGATGATTATTGGGCGTCCAGGTTTTGGTTGATGTGAAGGCATTTTGGGTAGGTAGTTGTAGTTCAGATATGGAATTGGCAGTGCAGATTATTGTAGAATCATTTGCATATTGGATGATGGTGCCTTGAGTAAGGGTGATATGAACGTTGTTAATGAATATGCTAAACAAAAGGGGGCCCAGTATGGATCCCTGGTGAACTCCTGTGGTTGTGTTAAGAAAAGGTGAGAAAGAATGTTGCCATTTCATAGATTGTTGCTTATTGGTGAGGTCGTTTGGGAACCAGTTTAGAGTTGGGGTGAGATGCCTAAGTTAGAGAGTTTGGTGTGAAGAAGGGGATAGGATACCATATTGAAGGCCTTGGACAGGTCAAGAAAGAGGGAGGAGACAATATTACCAGCATCACTGGCCCAGTCAACTGTGTCCATAAAGGAAATGAGAGCTGTAGTAGTACTGTGACCCAGCCAGAAGCCGTGCTGAGTAAGAGAGAAGATTTGATTTTAAATTAAGAATCTGAGTATGAACACATATTTCTAAAACTTTAGAGATGGGAGAAAGAATAGTGATGGAAAGAAATTGGAGATGTCAGAGATTGTGCTGCCTTTATGAAGAGTAAATAAGTGATTGGCTAATCTATATAAAATAATTGTTGGCATTTTTCAACTAGAATTGTAAATGTATGTAGCATTAATTTTGAGTAGGTCCTGATACAAAAAGCTACACATCTAATTAGACAAGTGTTATTGAATAGTGCCATCATACTGAGTAAAGGGCCACATAAAAAGAGCATCACAGTGGTAAAGTCCAGTTCAAGTTTACTTATAGTAAGATAAGGTCTCCAAACAATATAGATTAGTTAAATAAGTGATTGGGATACTGCAGTAGTCGTGCCACGGTAGCGTTGTCGCCTCACAGTAAGATGGTGTCCTGTTCAATTCCCAGTTAGACCGTCTTCTGTGTGGAGACATGCGTGAATGGGCATGCCTTCGTTGAAGGTTGTGCATCAGGGCTGGCAACTCGGTACGTAAAAATCCACTGCCAATCGTTAGCGGACCAGAATTCCGCTGTGGCGACCCCTAACCAGGAAAAGCCGAAAGACACAACAAGTTAAATAAGTGATTGGCAGCAGTATTTATAGGTTGTAGGTTTACTTTAATTATATTGATAAATCTGCTGAATCTCTGTTGAATGTTTTCTGTTAAAATAGTTGTTGATATGTATGTTACAGTTTTTTTGAGAAATATATTTGTATGAAAAATGTATACAGAATAAAATAAAGAAATGTATTCTGCCTATGCTTATAGTTATGTTTTGGGCATTAGGGAGTAGGTACTTTTATTACTATAAGTATTTTATGTTTGCTTTTATAGTTACATGGGGCATATTAGATTATTTTAGAAACAAATGTTACATGAACCAGACTAAACTTGAAAATGTTTTCGTTATGATTATTAGCATGTACAAAGTACATTAATTTAAAAAGGCATGTTTGAATACTGTTAATAATTCCACCTATCTGTATTTTGTAAAAAGTTAGCTAAATGATACTTGCAAATAATTGCTTAATGTTTAGAGTGTCAGTGCTTTATGCTGAGTAAATGTTAACTAGATAAATAAGGATGCAGGTCCATCTGAATTGAATATCTAAACTGTAGCTGGATCTGTGCATAGAGAGAAGGAGCACTGCCTAAAATCCAAGCAAATGTGGTTCATTTAGTATCCTCAGGATGGGAGGAGCTAATAAGTGGGAGGGATAAATGAAGGTTCTGCACTTGCTCACTTCTATCTCTAAGAGGGATGGGGATTTATTTTGGGTCCATATTATATCATCAAAAGCTTAAAAAAGCGAACGATGAATAATCGACCCCATGTAAGCGAAAGCTTACAACCTCGAAAGCTCAGAACAGTGATTTTTTTTCCAAGGGAAAAAATAAATCGCTGTTCCAAAAAAAAAAAAAAAAAAAAGAAGAAAAAAAAATTGAAAGAATACATACCCGATGTGGGGGTTGTGCCCCCCACACTCCCCCTACTACTGAAATATACCAACTCCAAGATCACACTACAGTGCGGAAAGCGGCAAAGTAATGGAAGCGGCCAAGTTTCGCTATTTTGCCTTTTCATTATTTTGAGTTCGACCAAGACGCATTCGATAAAATGTGTCTTCGGTCATCTAATAGGAACCCTTTATTTTGGGGTCAATTGTAGTCTATGTGTTACTAGGGGATCTGGAGAGCACACTGGAGTACATGTCAGGTCAGGAGGGATAGTGTCATGGGGAAAGTGGCCCACGTCTGCAGAGGCAGAGCATGGCCTTGAAATGCACACTGCTCGAGGTTGGGAGTTGCTGGCTACTGAGACTTGTCTGCATATCTGGCTACTGAGACTTGTCTGCATATATCAACTGGACACAAGCTGATTTAAGTATACTTTTCTCTGCACTTATTTAAGATTTGAGTCGGTAAATATTGTGTGTCTTTGATTCAGTAAATGTTGTGTCTCTGTCTCTCTGCAGTTAAGTTGCCTAAAGTGTGAAAAAGTGTAGCCATCTGGGCTCATTGAAAGTTGTTAGACTGCTTTGAAATTCCTGTTAGTGTTAGTTAGCCTGGGGGTTTCTGATAGCATTAAAATCTGTGTTGGTTACATTTACAGTAATCATTTTAATCGGAGTTGCTGGCTACTGAGACTTGTCTGCGTATATCAGCTGGACACAAGCTGATTTAAGTATGCTTTTCTCTGCACTTATTTAAGATTTGAGTCAGTAAATATTGTGTGTCTTTGATTCAGTAAATATTGTGTCTCTGTCTCTCTGCAGTTAGTTCCCCACTCCCCCTCACTGTTTCCTGTTGTGTTGTTAATTTTGGTGGCTTTGGAATTGCCCGCCCCTGCTGTAAATCTGTTTTTGCACACTCCTCCTGGACCCATCTCATTTGCTCACTCACCTGAGTACAGTGAGATCATATTTTGATTTCAGATACTCCTACCAGTCCCATCTCCTCTGTGGTGTACAGAGAGAGCACTTGGGAAGGACATTCCCTTATAGTATCTTAATCTGCTCTGTTTCCTCCCTCTCCAAAAAAAAAAATTTTTTGCACTTCATCTGCCTTACTGTATTTGTGTTTCTTCCTACTTTATTACCTTATTTTGCTTTTGCCTCTTCTTAAAAGTACTCAATTGAATTTATTCTGCTGCCTTTATTACTACTTGTTAGTAGCCTGATTAAATTGTAACTGTTATTCTAAGACTCTTGGTTTAAGCACTTGGGCTTCAAACCAGTTGTTTTACATTAAGAAGATTTGTGGTCTGCACTGTTGTGGCAGGACAGGTAGCGTACATCCTTCTGAGTTGGGAACTGCTGATTGAAGGCTCAGTGTCTGTTATTCTAAAAGTGTATTAGTTCTGGCTTAAGCACTTGGGCTTCAGGCCAGTTATTTTACATTAAGAAGGTTTGTGGCCTGCCCTCTCGTGGGAGGAGAGGCTAGATTCTGCCCTTCTGAGCTGGGAATTTCTGGTTAAAGGCTTATTGCGCATGCTTACTTGAACTGTTTCTTTCTGAAATCAGTACGCCTTGTTTGCTGTAGCATAGACTAGATTCAGGCCAGCTGGATCTAGCTTTGTTTGTATAACTTGTGCACTGATCCAGGCTGTCTTTTTTGGAGAAGGTTTCTCTGTACCCTAGTGGCAGGACTGTGTAGTTAGAACTTGTCTGATTGAAGACTGCTGGAACAGGGCTCAGTTTTGAGCTTTTTAACTGGTTAATTGGGTAAAGTGTTGTTTTGATTGTATCTGCTCTATTTTCTGAAAAAAAAACAAAAAAAAAAAACAAAAACATATACTTGTTTTCCACCTTTCTGAACTAGTATAGTCCATTTTTCAGGTTATTGCTGAATCCAGGGCTGTGTTACAAGTTTCTGTGTTGCCCATACCTTATTTGGATAGAAGGAAGTTTCTCTGTTCACCTGTGAGAAAGGGGAGCTTTGAGCAGCCTATCTGTCCCTGGACGAGTGGTTTCAGCCCAGAAGTTAGTAGTTTATTGGCCATTTTAGGCTAATTTCTATCTCTTTCACTTCCTTGCTATAAAAACCGCATTTGCGCAGTTTTTGCATTTGTACTCCGCTCAGCAAGTGCCTTCCAGGTGTTCTGCAGAGTCTACAGCAGCAGAGAGACAAAAGAGTGACTTTGGAATGATTAAGTATAATTTTTCTGCTGTTCTTGCTGTCTTAACTAATTCCGCCTAAAACGCCAGTTTTTTTTATCGAATCTGTGGTTTAAAAAGTTTGTTATTGCTACATATTGTGCTTATTTGCTGCCTGCATTTGAATTGTCATTTTTGTGTTTAAATAATCTGTTTAACTGTTGTAGGCTACAGACAAAAGTGCAATAGCCTTTTCTGTGCATTTAAAGTGTTGTTTTGATTGTATCTACTCTATTTTCTGAAAAAAAAAAAAAAAATATATATATATATATATATATATATATATATATATATATATATATACTTTGTTACCCACATTTCTGAACTAGTATAGTCCAGTTTTCAGGTTATTGCTGAATCCAGGGCTAAGTTACACGTTTCTGTGTTGCCCATACCTTACTGGGAAAGAAGGAGATTTCTCTGTTCACCTGTGAGAGAGGGGAGCTTTGAGCAGCCTATCTGTCCCTGGAGGAGTGGTTTCAGCCCAGAAATTAGTAGTTTATTGTCCATTTTGGGTTAATTTTGATTGTATCTGCTCTATTTTCTGAAAAAAAAAAACTTTTTCATGCCTTTCTGAACTAGTATAGTCCAGTTTTCAGGTTATTGCTGAATCCAGGGCTGTGTTACAAGTTTCTGTGTTGCCCATACCTTACTTAGATAGAAGAAAATTTCTCTGTTCACTGTGAGGAGTGGTTTCAGCCAAGAAGTTAGTAGTTTATCGGCTATTTTGGGCTAATTTCTATCTCTTTCACTTCTCTGCTATAAAAACTGCATTTGTGCAGTTTTGTGTACTGGGCAGCGTCATTTAACTAGAGTTAAACTATCCTTGGCTCCATGAAGACTACTCTTCAATTTTTCCCTTGGAACTAGACAAACCTTCAACTTTAGCACTCAAACCATTCATTACACAGTGAAGCACTTGCTTAAAATTCATAGCAAGCACTAATTAACCCTAGCACTAGACCCCCCCTATACTGTCCAGAAGGAAAAGGCTCTCTATTCGTCCCCACCAGCCAATCAGAAAAACAGCTTACTCTACCTATTCAGGCATGTCCAAAGGGCAGTTTCTGGTGTACTCTCCAGTCCAACTGGTGAATCTGGGCATTTTGAGGCAATGTTACAAGTGCCTCATGTACACAGACAACCCTCTCCTCCTACCACCAAACACTAATATATGCCAGAGATGCAATTATACATCCAAACTGGAGGCAAAGCTCTCTCAACCCAAGACTGGAACTGACAGTCAAGAGGAGAAGGGTAATACTTGCAACACACCACCAGTCTCACATAGACCTAATAAACCAACACTGGCAAATAACACACAAGAATACATGAAAACATACTCGGAGGTTCTAAATAAAAATCTGCAAAAGCAACAGAGACCTCCAAAGCAGGCATCCAAGCAACCTCCACACCCCATCACCAACCGTGAAACACAAACTTCATATAATGTGTGCCATGCAATCACAGCCTTTAACACAAAATAACACACCCAGCACACTAGTAATAGGCGACTCTATAGTCAGGCACACTGATGTCCCACTAATTAGGCTGGCCAAGGAGAAGGTTACAGTTAGCTGCCTGTCAAGTGCCAGGATCCACCACATAACATAAGCACTCAGGTCACTCCACAACAAGTACAAATACAACTCTGTCATTATCCATGTTGGTGAGAATGACCTGAGACATACCTCCCTGGACTACATGAAAAGAGACATGGAAGAGCTCTCTGATCATGTAGCCCAGGCCGGTATGACCCTGACCCTGAATAGCATCCTGCCCTTACCAAGAATGATGCCACAGTATAAAGAAAAAATGATCAATTTCAACAATTGGCTAAGTTTCTGGTGTCATTCAAAGGGGACCCAGTATCTCTCTGCCTGGAATGACATGCTCAACAAGCCACGTTGCTTCACAAGAGATGGCTTGCACCTGTCACTCTTAGACTTTTGAATACTGGCCAAGGCACTTGCCACCCCCATAGTGCCTTTTTTAGGCAAGGCTCAAAAGGCAAACCCACCACCATAAATAGCACAAGTAACCAAAAACAGAGGGTAATGCTACTCATCGCCAGAAGTCTAAACCTCAAAATGCACGTACTCGAGGCACTCCTCAGTATAGAGAACATCGACATCTGTGCAGTAACAGAAACCTGGTTTAAGGCTCCTGAGAGCACCCCAGCACTACTAGGCTAGAACTCATACGATACCTTTCGTCCATAGCACCAGGACCGAAACACAAAAGGCGGGGGTGTATCCATATTCATCAAGGATACCCACACCTCCAGGTTAGTGGCGCAGCACAATGCATCAGAGATCATCCATCTGCAACTAACAATGGGCAATACTGCAATCCAAATTGTAGCTTGCTACAGATCACCCACCATGACCCAGGACCCCCATTCCGCATTTCTGGAGACACTGAGAAATATGAAGGTCCTACCAAACACCCTAATACTGGGTGATTTCAATTACCCAAACATAAACTGGGAGAACTACTCAAGTACTAACTCCCTTGCCCAACGCTTCCTAGAATTTATAAACTCGAACGCCTTGGATCAACTGGTCAACACCCCCACCAGAGGGAACAACATATTGGATCTGGTCATTACCAACATGGACAACCGGTGTTCCACACCGGAGGTCAACCTCTCACTGGTTAGATCAGACCATAGACTAATCACTGTGGATATCCACATTCCGTCCCCACCCCCAATCAAGGAAACCACTGTGAAAAAACTTTTCAAAAGCAAACTTCACTTTACTTAAGACCGAGGTGGAAAGGTTCACAGCCCCCATGCTAAAGGACAATGCTGTCCAAGCTGCTGAAACCTTTACAAAGGCACTCTATGAGCATCTGCAGGAATGCATAGATCATTAGACCCATCAAGTAAAACCAAGACTCACTCCTCCAAGAAAAGGAAACCAGTCTGGGGGACCCCTGCCATAAACAAGCTATACAACAGAAGGAGGAAACTAGTACCGAAAAGAGTAAAATCCCAAGAAGGAAAGACATCCCTGATCAGTATCAGCAAGAAACTACCATCCCTCATTAAATCATCCAAGGCTAGTTTCGAAAGAAAAATTGCCAATAACTCCAAAGATAACCACAAAGCATTCTTTAACTATGTCAAAAACCTAAGTGGAAACTCTCAGATCTGCTCTGAGTTAGTGCAGAATGGCACAAAATACACTGAACCGACTGATATTGCCAACATTCTGGCAGACAGGTTTAGTGCAAATGTCACCCCCCTCTCTCCCCCTAATGGGCCCATAAACATACCAGAAGAATGTAGGGCCCCATCAATCACCGACACACAGGTTAAAACAGCCCTATCCAAAGCCAAAAACACAGCTTCAATGGGACCGGACGGTGTCCCAGGGTGTCTTACAAGAGCTCCAAAATGAACTAATCCCTCACCTAAACACACTGTTCAAACTCAGCCTCTCTACAGGCTATGTACCCACAGAGTGGCGCACAGCAACTGTTATCCTGCTCCTCAAAGGTGGAGCCACAACAGACCCTGGGAACTATCACCCTATAAGCCTGACTAGCCTGGTCTGCAAGGCTATGGAACGCATCATCATGGAACTCATTAAAAGAGACAGTGGGAACCTCCAAACCTTGGACCCTACCCAGTTTGGCTTTGTTAAGGGCAGATCATGCCTCCTAAACCTGGTGGACTTCTTTGAGATGGTTACCAAGGCATTAGATGAGGGAAAGGAGGTCCACACAGCCTACCTAGACCTCGCAAAGGCTTTCGACACTATTCCCCATTCTAGTATTATAGACAAGCTCACCAGCTTGAACATAAACCCCTACATCATGAGATGGGTTGCCAACTGGCTCATAGATAAAACCCACATGGTGAGAGTTGCAGGTTCTACGTCCAACTCTAAGCCGGTTACAAGTGGCGTCCCCCAGGGCTCAGTCCTAGGACCCCTCCTGTTCGGTATATACTTCTCAGAGGTACAGGCAAGCATAGGAGGACTATAGCTGACCAAGTTCGCAGATGATTGCAAACTCGGGGCCATAACTGATTCTCCGGCTGATGCAGACACCCTTCAGATGGGTCTCACTGAGATGGATACCTGGTGTCAAAATCATGGCCTCAAGCTAAATGCCAAAAAGTGATAGTCATCCCCTTTGGAAAAAACAAAGTACCCGCGAACTACCACATAGGTGGTAGTCCCCTAAATACAGAAAATGTAATAAGGGATCTGGGGACCCAAGTAGATAGTAATCTCTCCTTTGATAATCATATTGCCAAGGTGGTTAGAAAATCTTTCTATGTGGCCTACCTAGTCACAAAAGGGTTCGCATCCAGAACAAAAGAGGTTATTGTGCCTGTCTGCTCATCACTCATTAGACCCATCATAGAATACAACGCCCCATTTGGGATGTACCTTAAAAGACACCTGCAACAACTGGAAAGACCACAAAAGTACCTCACCAAGAGGATTACTGGCCTCAAACAGATGCCCTATGCAGCCTGACTCAAGAAACTCCAGCTGTACTCGGTTGCATACCGCTTACTCAGAGGTGATCTCTGCCTGACATACAAGGCCATGTCCAACCCAGAATTGATGGACATGCTCCACCTAAAAAAAAAAAACAAATCCCGGAGAGCCACACGCTCTAGAGATATAAACCTCACCATAATGATAAATAGGACATGCTGGAGGGATAGATTCCTATCCCAGAGACTCCCCATGCTTGGGAACAAGATTCCAATCTACATCAGGCAGAGCCCCTCCCTAACACTCTTCAAGAGAAACCTTGACGGGTGGATGGGAAACAGAAAATTTACCCCGGGGATCACTGCAGTGGCTCTGCTGGACAGTGGCACAGGGAACTAATGGCTCTGCTGGACAGAAGCACAGGGAACTAATCTAAGTGGGTGGCGAAAGCCAACACATTCTGGCTAGGCTTATAAATGCCCTTGCGCAGATAGCCTAGTACTTACCTATGAACCAATGAACCTATAGGCATGCCATTACACAGGTGGGCTGTTTGTCTCATAGGCTAGAGCCTGATTATAATCCTGAAACTAGCACCTGGCATAAAATTCCTCCTGCCAACAGTGTAAATTTCTCTCCCCTGTCAACCTACCCCTGGCACCTAGCAGCTAAAGTGGAATGAATTGGCAATAGGATGACTATGGGAAGTATGTCTAATAGTCTGCAGAAAGCAGAGGAAGGGCCCCAAAAATCAAAAAGTGAAGTGTGAATGCTGGATAAAATCAAATAAGATATCTAAAGTAGGATATGTGTGTGTGTGTGTGTGTGTGTGTGTGTGTGTGTGTGTGTGTATGTGTGTATGTGTGTGTGTGTGTTTGTGTGTGTGTGTGTGTGTGTGTGTGTGTGTGTGTGTGTGTGTGTGTGTGTGTGTGTGTGTAGAAGCCCAAGGTAAGTGAGGTTACAGTGAGAATAAGAGAATTAGAAGGTTGTAAGGGGAATATTATTGAATGATTTGGTTGCCTGTTCTTTACATGATATTTGGGTGGTGGACTATTGCAAACTGTGATACTTTAATCTGTTGGTGTGGAGATTATGGTTCTTTGGGGCCCTAGATATAATGTCTCTATTTAGTCCTGCTAGGTCAGGAAAATATAACAGGTTATTTGGTATCTGAGGTGAACAGGATATGTGGATTGAAATAGTACTTTATTGACCAGAGTTTGTTTAGTATATAATATAGAGAAGTATTGGGAAGAATGGTTGAAGTGATGTCGAATCTGCATGACTCCTGATGGTGTTGCTGATGAGTGCTACAGGTGATATACAGTCAAAGCAAAGACATAATAAGGGCTTGTAGAAAACAACATTGTAAGTGTGAACCTAAGTAATGATGACATGAATGTACTGGATGCCAGCCTCTATTTTATTCAGGATCAGTTTTAATATGACTTATTTCAGAAACTTAAAAATTAAAAAAAGCAAAGGAGGGTTGGTACAAAACTGCATGAAGGTATTTTATTTCTTTGTTTCATTTTTTTTTTTACTTTTATAAATAAGAATTTAAGAAGATTAAATTTAGGCTATATGTTCAAGGGAGAATTAAGATGATGAATACAGCAGATACTGCCTGATGGCAATTAGACATGAATGATTTATCTGTTGAAAGAAGGCCTTTAGTAGTAGTGGTTATGATTGTGATAACTGGATGAAGATCTAGTGGGTGAGAAGTAAAACTAGGCATAATAAGTAAGGTGATAAAATAAATGTAGGAATGTGTTATGAAGGGGAGTGGAGAAACTGGAGAAATTTAGCTTACACTCCAAATGCAATGATGATGAGAGATGGGTTATAAAACAGTTTTTGAACTGAATGTTCTGATTTGTTGAGGAAACTTTGTATGTTTATTGAGAAGTGCATCCTATTAATACTTTATCATGTTGGTTGTCAAGTTTAAACACCAGCAATTGTAAGATAAATGCCCTCTGGAAAATAAAATGCATATCACCTGAATAATTATTACTCAAAGGTGAAGATAATAGGACAGATACGTATATATATATATGTATATATTATTGTAACTGATTACTTCTTTACAGCAATAAAATTATTTGTTAGTAAAATTTACTATTGAAAAGATACTGTGTTAAAAGCATTTAAGTCACCTTTTTGTTCCCCACAAAAAATGCAAACAACACAGTAAGTAATATAAGCATAGGAATAATCCAGTTTAGTCATAACTGTTCAGTAACACAGACATCTTCATAAGCAGTGGCAGAGCTTCCAAATGCTCCTCTGAGACAAACATTTATCTGTCATTCAGCTTTACTTGTCACAGCTTGCTGCTCCACTCAGTCAAGTAAAGTAAAATTTGCTTTGGCATGGAAAAGAACTGTCATCATTTTAGATGGCACAGGAGAAGATGGGAGTAAAAGCAGCATGCAGTCCATAGTTTCTCTCTCTCCAGTTTCTCCATTGCTATTTAGCACATTGACCCAAAAAGATGAAAGACTTATATCTCTTTTCTAAATAGATTCACATTCTGGTGTGTGCTGACATGGGTTTAGGTGATTCAGGCACTCCAGCACTTCAGTTGACTAAGATGAAAGATCTGCTTTTGAATCCTTTGTCTTAACCTGCAGCCACTATATTGCTCATGTCTGCTTGCTAGAGCTCAATGGTGATCTCAAAGTGTTCATAAAGATGCTTTGCTTCATTTTCTAAGACAGTCCTTTGGGCAATAGATTATGTTTTGAACTTTGTTTTCTCAGGTGCTCCTTGATAATAGAAGTATCTCATGTTACACTAGATAACATGCCCAGGATACCATTGAGGGCCTTTTTCAGTTCTGACATACTTGTACTGACTATTAGTGTGAGTTTAACTGCTCCCCAGTACTAGTATCCTTTCTTTGGCTTAGTTCCTGACAGTAAAACTGGTACATTAATCTATTCACTCATACACTTTCTCATATTTGCTTTAGCTTCTTAAAGTACAAAGGGATGTAGAAGCTTAGCCCAATGCTCAGCAGGTGTAAGATAGAAAGCCAAACCTGAATAAGATGCCAGTTCATTGCAGGGTGCACAACACTTATAGCACACATATACCTATGGGTAACACAGAAGGTCACCAATTCACCTTTTGGCATGTATTTGGGATGTGGAAGGAAATAATGTTAGGTTTATTGATTTTCTTAATTCAGCAAAGATCTTTAATTCCACTGCTGTAGTAAGTTATTACCATGATAAGAACAGGTCCTTTTTTAACTATGAGGCAGTTCATTTCTAAAAGAGTCAGCAACATCTACTCTAAAGAGGAAAGCAAAGAAACTCCACAAAAATAAGATATAAAGTACACTTAAGGGGAAATACACTCTATTTTTTGGAACTGCTGATCACAAACATAATTTGCAAGCTGAATATAGACAAGTTTGTTAAACTTGTTGGGCTTCATTTGGGGTACTCATGAGGCACTGGGAACTATTTATACTTCTGTTAACTGTGCTAACTTACTTGAAGCTGGAGTGTTACAGGGAGACTGGAGGAAAAACTGGATAAGACAAAGCAGAAGCACAGAAGCAGTCTGGAGTTACACACAGACCAGTGACAGGAATCAAACATAATCACTGTAAAAGGAAAGTAAAAGCCATCCCCTGACCCATTACTAATGGATTTACTGCACATCAGCAAATCACTGGATCTAGGGATTTAAACCTCTCGCAATAGCAACAGAATTGTTTGGATGGACAGGTATATCTCACAGAGGATAAAGCTGCTGTGGAACAGACTCCTCATCCACATAAAACAAAGTTCATCCCTGTCCATTTTCAAGTGCAACTTAGATCTATAGAAAACGAATGGACAAAGGCAGCTCCTAAGTGCTTTATCCCATGCATGGGTCCTCTCAAATTATCTGTGGTATGTTCCCATTTATTCTCATTAGGGTAATATATAATTATCGACCACGGAATTGGTAAGGCCAATCTCTAATCAAATGTATAACTTAATTCGATCACGAAAAGTGAAATTGGCTATCCTTACAAATGGCCTCCAAGGGCAAATAGCCTATTACTTACCTGTGAACCTATGAAAGTATTTCTGAACACATTTGTCTTTTTTAGATCATGTGATCCATAACAATTTTTCAGCTGGAAATTATATCTCACAATCTTGACAAATTTTGTTTTATGAGGTAAGAGATTCATATGGGAGAACAAGTAGAAAAAGCCTACCAGCATAGAATTAATGGTTCCAGCATTGCTCTATATAGGATACTGTTAGGTGGAGTAGCTTACAGCTGGGCCAGAAAACATAAAGATAAACAGAAAATGTTTTCCATGGTGTAGCGAAAGAAAAGGAAGGTGAATGGATATTGTTTAAATTATGGATCTGCACTTTTTTCTTCAAAGAATGATATTGCAATAAATTCTTTTTAATGTTTTTATGACTAACTTATCAGAAGGTTGGACAAGATAATCTGCTTTCCTGAGGACAATTTTGACATATACAATAGAAATAACACATAAGGATTGTGAAAGAATGATGAGTTGTGTAGGAAAAACAGAGACTTCACAATGAATTTTCAGTAGAACAAATTCTAATTAAAAAAAATAAAGCCAGCTGTATAGTACAGAATGGTACGTGTTTTACCAGCAGCAACCTATGAGGGGAAAAGTCAGCAGTAATCATACCACACTGCCATCTGGTTCCATACCAAAGAGTTTTTGCCCTAACTGCATCCCAGATGACCAGGTTTGACTACCAGCCTAGGCACTAGATGAGCTGACAGGAGCAGGGGCAGATATGAGTAGCAGATGGCAGTTCGTCCATAATGGATAAGGGTAGCTGACTGATGTTTGCCATAGAAGTATCATCTAGCAAAAGCTTAGAAGCCTGCAAGGGCTATGCAGTTGAGTGGTGTAAATGTGCTACTAGACTGGTGTAGTGTTTATTGCATAGCACACTTTGGCCAGTAGTGGGTGTTAGTAGACATTCACAATTTATCCTGTCTCTAGCTGGATGACAGCCATGATCCCTAACTCGTAACTTCCTGTAGGTATCCTAAGATGCTGGAAGTTTGGAAGGAGTGAATGGGTCAATAAGAGATGGGCGTTTGATGGTCACAGGTAAGAAAGGTGGATGGCCATCATAAATCAATAAAATTTATTTAACATTTGTTACCCAGGAAAGTCCGACTTGGAACAAAGACAATTTTCAGCAGAGGCATGGGGAGAAACACTCCAGATGCATGTCTTTGTAATGTGGGAGGAAACCAGAGCACCCAGAGGAAACCCACACGAACGCATGGAGGACATACAGACTTCACACAGAAGGCACCCCAGCTGAGAATTGAACTGGAGAACATCTTGCTGTGAGGCAACAACGCTACCGCTGCACCACTGCGCTGACCATGTCCAGAGTGTACTGGCAGTACAACAAGGTAAGGGGAAGGCAAATGCAAGACTGATGTACACAGGGAGGAATGAAATGTCTGAAATACAGAAAGGTGAAAAAAATAATTTTTAGTCATATTTTGCAGGAGGGGCAATCACCTCGTACTCCTGAACATATATATATATATATATATATATATATATATATATATATATACCAGCTCCACAGTTACACCAATTCAAAAAGGGGAGAAATCTCCCAAAACAAGTGAATCATTGCTGGCACACATTTAGACCTGGCACTGGCTGGGCAATGATTTCCCATGGGAAACAGCATTCAGCATTATAACATCCATCCTTTTTTTCAATGTGCTACTGAGCACATTTTACCATGAGCAACTATAAGTAAGCTGAGAAAAAATATTTCAATAATCTAGTAGTCATTCAGTAAAATATTTGTGAAATGAAGGATATAGAAGTGCATCAATGACTTGCAATAATCATATGCTGAGGAAAAGAAAAATATAAAAAAAAAAAGTCTTTTGGCTTTTCCCGCTTAGGGGTCGCCACAGCGGAACTCCTGCCCGCTAATGATTGGCAGTGGATTTTTATGGTGCTGAGTTGCCAGCCCGATGCCCAACCTTCAAAGAAGGCACACTCATTCACCCATGCACCTATCTGCATGTCTTTAACATCACTCGACCACGGGGAGGACATGCAGACTCCACACAGAAGGCACTCCAGCCGAGAATTGAACGGGAGAACCCCTTGCTGTGAGGCGACAATGCTAACCGCTGCACCACCGTGGCCCAGAAATAAAAATATAAAGAAGAGGAATATTCTCCAAAAATATGATAACAAATGTAGATGTGCAATACTGAAGAAACAGAATTATATCTTTACATAATAAAAATGACTGATCTCTGAAAATGAAATGTGCAGACCAGTAAAAGAACTGAAATATCAGGTTATGCCAATACATGTATAGGCAAAAGGAAAGCTATTGAACAAATCATAGTATGGGCACACATTGTTGATAGCAGCATTGGCAGTCAATGTTTCTTAAAGAAAGTGAAGTAAGTGATCTATCCCATTGTTTGTTTTATGTATTACAGTGTTGATGAAAAGTACCTAGGTTTGATACCTTTTTAAATTCCCAAAGTGGCACATTTTATGGAAACCTGAGATTTTGCAGGGAAAGATATGCCCTGGGATTTAATAAGCATTTTTTTCCATGCAGGAATAGTGCAGCAGCTCCTGCATGGAATATGGCCACTGAGTGATCCAGTAAACAAGGCTGGGGGCACACACGAGCCTGCTAGCACTATTCTTGCACGGACACCACTGAATTATGCTAATTACCTCATTTGTTGGTGAAAACCATGCAAATGAGGTGAATTAGCAATTCAGTAAGCAGGCAGGCATCCGTGCAAGAACAGTTTCAGTTACAGAAATGTAGTCAGTTACTAACCGAGTACATTTCTGCAAAAATGAAAATGGGGGCATGACAGCTCAAAGTAAAGCATGTATTATAATCATTAGGCATGCCAATGACCAAAAATGTGGCCATTGGCATGGAATAGTGTTGCACAAATATGAAGATCAAAGTTTTTTTTGGCCCATTTCAGCTGTTTAAGCATAGAGCAGTGGCACGCAAACAGGATCGTGCTGAAAATATAAAAAAATGTAAAAAGACAATTTTAAGTGAAATTTGCATTTTGCTATTATAATGTATGGCATGCAGAATCAAAACAATAACAGGTAACACTGGTTGCTAAGGAGGAAGGCTCTGGTGTAGTGGTGTAAGAAGGGACTAAGGCAGTGGGGTATGTAAATGAGCAAATTTTACTGAATCACTAACTGGGAGACCATTCTCTGGCTGCACCTAACCATGTAGGAGCTATAAGGCAGTGGTGTAAGCAGGAGAAGCAAATGACATGAAAAGGGTGTGTGTCATGCATGGTGTAAGCACATTGGAGCTTCAAGACCCCCATTTGAGCTTAGCTAAGCAGAGCTAAGCAAGGGGGTGTATCTGAGGCTGTATTGACTTATTCCATGAAATGAAGAGCATGTTTGCATCCAGGGGAGGGCCACTTCTGCTTCAGAGTGTTTACTTTAGCTAAACAGGTTTGCATGGTGCGCACCAGGTCTAAAAAAAAAAAAAAAAAAAAAAAAAAAAACTGCAAATAGCAGAACTGTTTACATTTGGGCAGCGGATTTGTATGGAGCGCCTCGGGCTTAAAAGGGGCATAATCTGTTTATTTATGTGTTTCATTGAACATTGTGGTCTCTCAGTCTGTTTGCAGTTACCTTGCTACAAGTGTAGCAAACTGGTTTCAGTGGGGGTTATTGTTGTTTTCACTTCTATGATATTCGGTGTGTAACTCTTAGCCTAAAGGGTTTCTCAGTGCTTATAAGTTAGTCACATATCTGTGAATTTATTTCTGCTCAAATATCTGAGCTGTTTGGCTGGCTGCTATCTACCTGCAATCAACTGTAATACAAGCTGAGTTAAGTATAAATTCCCATTGTTACGGATATTTATTTTTCTTTTTATTTGTTTCATTGAATATTGTGGTTTCTCTCTCTCTGCAGTTAATTTCCCACCTTTACTACCTGTTCTTGTGAGATTAATTTTAGTGGCTTTGGAATTTCCTGCCCCTCCTGTAAATTTGTGTTTGAACATTCCTCCTGGGTCCATCTCATTTGCTCACTCAACTGAGTACAGTAAGATCATATTTTTTTTCAGACACTCCTACCAGTCCCATCTCTTCAGCTCTATCCACTGTGTACAGATAGAGCATTTGGGAATGACAACCCCTGTAGTCGCTTAATTGTGCTGTATTCCATCCCTCTCCACTAGCAAAAAAAAATACTTTACTTTATTCAGCTGTTCTTACTGTAACTGTCTTCTACCTTTTTTATTACATTAGTTTGTTGTTCTGTGTGCTCTTAAGTGTTCAACTGCTATTTATTCTGCACTTATTACTGCTTGTTAGTAGCCTGATTAAATTTGTCTGCTATTCTATGTGTCTTAGTTTTGATTTTAGCACTTGTGATTTAAGCCAGTTATTTTACATTTAGGGTTTTTGTGGAGAAACCCTCAACAAATCCTGCTTTCCCTATGTCCACCAAGTATTCAGAGCACTGCATTTCTGTGAATTTGTACAGAGATGATATAGCAGAGAACTAAATTCTCCTGATTGTGAGCAGAGTTGGAACCTTTTCCCATCTTATATTCCAAATGGATAAGTTCTCTTTTTGCAACTCAGTTTGCACTGTGCTGTATTTATATATTTGCTTTATTATTTATATATTTGCTGCATTGTTTTTGTCCATTGTTGTTGTCTGCACTTTGTTTCTCAGGGTAGCTCAGAAGCTAGTTTTAAGTGGGGGTTGTTGAGCCAGCCCATCTTAACTGTTTGTCATTGCCTGAGGTGTATTTTCTGTGTTGTGCTTCCATTGCTATAATCTCCTTTTTTCTGACTAAGTGTGCTTCTCAAACAATCTGGAAATATAGAGCTGATAAGTATATTTTTGGCACTTTTTAACTGTTTAGAGTTCTGTTCTGTCTTAATTTTTGCTCGACTGAATTATTTATATATCTGCTGGCATTGTTTTCTGATACTCTTAAGTCCCTCCATTTTGATTTTTTCCTAATTTACTGCTTTCTGTATTTGCTTTTAGCTGTTTTTTAATTAAATATCATTTATTTAAACTGTATTTGTTTATTACTACTGCACACTCAAGTGTGTGCACTGCATTTGAATTGCTTTTACTGCTGTTTTAGCTGCTTTTCTGTAAAAAAAAAAAGCTCTATGCTTGTTTCCTGTCTTTCCTATAACTAATCTAGTCCAGATACAGATTTGCTATATCCAGGACTGTTTATAAGTTCCTGAACCCCCCACCCAAGCTTTTCTGTGTTGGAGGGAAGCCTTGTAGCTTATCAGTGGGAGTGGGAGTGGTAAGCACTAGGTAGCCTATCTACCACAACAGGAGTGGTTTCTGGCCCAGAAATTGTAGTTTATTGGCTGTTTGGGCAATTTTTCCATCCATTTCAACTATCTGGTTAAAAAGTCTGCTTTTGTGCTTGTTTCCTGCCTTTCCTGTAACTAGTCTAGTCCAGATACAGATTTGCTGTATCCAGGACTGTTTGTAAGCTTCTGAGCCCCCCAAGCCTTTCTGTGTTGTAGAGAAGCCTTCTAGTTTATCAGTGGGAGTGGTAAGCACTAGGTAGCCTATCTACAACAAGAGGAGTGGTTTCTGGCCCAGAAATAGTAGTTTATTGGCCGTTTGGTCAGTTTTTCCATCCCTTTCAACTTTCTGGTTCAAAAGCACATGTTTGCGCTTGTTTCCCACCTTTCCTGTAACTAGTCTAGTCCAGATAGAGGTTTGCTTTATCCAAGACTGTTTGTAAGCTTCTGTGCACCCCAAGCCTTTCTGTGTTGGAGGAAAGCCTTCTAGCTTGTCAGTGGGAGTGGTAAGCACTAGGCAGCCTATCTACCACAAGAGGAGTGGTTTCCGGCCCAGAAATTGTAGTTTGTTGGCCGTTTGGGCAGTTTTTCCATCCCTTTCAACTTTCTGGTTTAAAAGCCCACATTTGCGCGGGTTTACAGTTGTATAAGCTCCGCCGAGCTGAAGTAAACTATTACTGGTGCCACAAAGTCTGCTCTTCAGTTTTTCCCTTGAATCTTGCTAGTTCTTTCTCTCTTGCACTTCAAATAGCTTAATCGCTTTGCACTTCAACAGGCCTTTGTAGCAATTATTGTTGCACACCTAAGTGCCATCAGCACTAGTTGTTCTTCATGGAAATAGCTCCAGTACTTAGTAGTTATAACCAACCCTCCTGGCATGATTAAAGGGCAGTTCCCTGTGTTTTCTCCTATTAACTTGGTGCACTTGGGCATTCTGAGGCAGTGTAGCAACTGCCTCATGTACACAGACAACCCTTTCCTCTTACCTCCCAACACTCAAACTTGTGAGAGATGCACTTATATCACGACACTGGAAGCTAAGCACTCTCCAGCCAAGACCGGACTAGCTGGTTAATAGGAGAAGGTAAACACTTACACCACACCACATGGAACACATAGCCCTCCAGAACACCCACCATCACATCTCTCACATAAAAACACTAACCACACACCTACCTTTATGGAGGCTCTCAGTAGAAATTAACCCAAACAGCAGAGACTTCCAAGAGAGAAATGCACTCAACCACCACAATACAGCGCAAACCACAGGACACATACCTCATCTCCACAATGTGCCCCTCAACCTAAGCCCCTAAGGCTAAACACCTTGCCCAATACACTAATCATAGGTGAATCAATAGTGAGGCACACAGATGTCCTACTCACTAGGTTGAATAAGGAGAAGGTAACAGTCAGCTATCAGGTGCCAGAATTCAACACATAATACACACACTCAGGTCACTCCACAACACGTACAAGTCTGACTCTGTCATTGTCCATGTGGGTATGAATGACCTGAGATGCACCTCCCTGGACTACATGAAAAGAGACATGGTGGAGCTCTCGGATTATGTGGCCCAGGCAGGTATGACCCTAGCTCTGAGCACAATCCTACCATCACCTAGAATGATACCGCAGTACAATGATTGACTTTAACAATTGGCTAAGTTTCTGGTGTCATTCTAAGTGGATCCAGTGTCTGTCTGCTTGGGATGACATGATTGACAGACCTTAGTGCTTTGCCAGAGATGGCCTGCATCTGTTACCCCTGGGCTTCTGGGTACTGGCTAAGACTCTTGCCACCCCTATAGTGCCTTTTTTAAGTAGTGTTCCAAAGACCAAATTACCACCATAACAGCTATAAATAAATGGAATCTGACGGTCATGCTGGCCAGTGCTAGAAGTCAAAATCTCAAGATGCACTCACTCAAAGCACTCCTGAAAATGGAGAACATCGACATTTGTGCTGTAACGGAGACCTGGTTTAAAGCAGCAGAAAGCACACCTATCCTACCAGGCTATAACTCATTCCATGCCTTTCAGCCCCGAAACATGGACCATAGCTCCAAAGGTGGTGGTGTCTCCATATTCATAAAGGATATGCACACCTCCAGACTAGTAGCCCAGCATAATGCATCTGAGATACTTCAGGTACAACTAACATTGAATAAGATGGTGATCCAGGTCATAGCCTGCTATAAGTCACCAACCATGTCCCTAGACTTTCACTCCACATTCCTAAGCACCCTGAAATTTATCAAGCTCCAACCCAACACTCTCATACTAGGAGACTTCTCCTACCCCTTCATCAACTGTGAAGACTACTCAAGCACCAATACACTGGCCCAAAGCTTCCTTTAATCCATCAATTCCAATACCCTGGACCAGCTCATTCTGACCCCGACTAGAGGAAGCAACATCCTTGACCTGGTTATTACTAACATGTGCGACCATTGCTCTACATTAGTAGTCAATCCATCACTGGTCAGATCTGACCATAAACTAATCACCATGGAAATCCACATCTCACCCACACACCCTGCAAAGGTAACCACCTTGAAAAACTTCTCCAAAGCTGACTTTGGACTCCTAAAAACAGAGGTGGCTAACTTCACGGTACCCATGCCAATGGAAAATAGCTGCATGCCTGCCGAACCATACACCAATGCACTGTATGAACATATACATAATTGCATGGGACTAGCCATACCCAACAGAGCCAAGATGTTCTCCTCCAAAAAAAGGAAGCCAATCTGGTGGTCCCCTGCCATTAATAAACTCTACAATAGAAGGAAGAAACTGTTGCAGAAAAAGGTGAAGTCCCAAGACTGGAAAAACTCCCTTATTAGCCATAACAAAAAGTTGAGATCCCTCATCAAATCCTCTAAAGCCAGATATGAAGGCAGGATTGCAGCAGACAATAAAAGCAATCACAAAGCCTTCTATAGTTATATCAATAACCTCCACTGCAATACCCAGATTTGCTCTGAGTTACTGCACAATGGTACCTCCTATACTTGCCGACAGATTCAGTGCCAACTTTACCCCTCTCTCCCTCCCTAAAGGAGCAATCACAATACTGGAAGAATGCCAGGCACCCAGCATTACTGCAGCTCAGGGTTAAAGCTGCATTGTTCAAGGCCAAGAATACAGCTTCCATGGGACCTGATAATATCCCTGGCTGTGTTCTACATGAACTACAAAGTGAACTGACACCACATCTGTGTGCTCTGTTCAGTCACAGCCTCACCTCAGGCTTTGTCTCTAATGAATGGTGCACTGCTACAGTCATCCCTCTCCATAAAGGGGAGCAACTATTGGCCCTGGGAATTATCACCCCATTATCCTGATGAGTCTGATATGTAAAGCTCTGGAGCACATCATCATGGACCTGATTAACAAAGATATAGGAAATCTCCAATCTCTAGACCCAACGCAATTTGGCTTTGTGAAAGGGAGATCATGCCTGCTTAACCTGGTTTACTTCTTTGAGTCGGTCACCAGGGCTGTGGATGAAGGTAAGGCAGTACATACAGCCTACCTTGATCTGGCCAAAGCCTTTGATACCATTCCTCACAAGGGAATTATTGACAAACTCACCAAACTAGGCATCAACCCCTATATCACTATGTTTGTTGCAAATTGGCTCACAGATAGAACATATAGTGTTAAAGTAGTAGACTCCAAGTCAGACTGCTGACCAGTCACAACTGGAGTCCCTCTGGGATTGGTCCTGGGTCCTTTCCTGTTTGGCATCTACTTCTCAGAAGTCCAGGCCAACAAAAGGGACTCTGGCTGACCAAGTTCGCAGACAACTGCAAGCTGGGAGCCATTATTAATTTCCAAAGTGATGCAGACATCCTACAGAAAGACCACACTGAGACCAATGACTGGTGTTGAAACCATGGCCTTAAGCTTAATGCCAAAAATTGTGTCATCATCCCCTTTGGTAAAAACTCAGTTCCCACTAATTACCACATTGATGGGAGCCCACTGCACACTGAAAGTGTTATAAGAGATCTGGGGATGCAAGTTGACAGCAACCCCTCCTTCGATCACCACATTGCTACTGTGGTCAGAAAGTCCTTCTATGTGGCACATCTCATTACCAAGAGTTTTGCATCCGGGAAGAAAGAGGTCATCATCTCTCTCTACTCATCCCTCATTAGACCAGTCATTGAGTATAATGCCCCATTTGGCATGTACCTCACTAGACACCTGCAATGGCTGGAGAGGCCACAGAAGTACCTCAAGTACCTCACAAAGAGGATCCTAGGCATTAAACACATGTCCTAAAAGGACAGACTCAAAAGACTCCAGCTTTTTTCTGTCTCATATTTCCTACTTAGAGGTGACCTTTGCTTGATTTACAAAGCCATGTCTGACTCAGCTCTGTTAGAAATGCTACATCTAAAGAAATCCCAATCCCTCTGCACCATACGCTCCAGAGACCTCAACCTCATTATCCCAATCAAGAGAACATGCTGGAGGAGTAGGTTCCTCACCCAGAGACTGCCCATGCTCTGGGATAGACTTTATATACATGTCAAGCAGAGCACCTCGCTGCCCCACTTCAAGAGAAATCTTGATGAGTGGATGGTTAAAATAAAGTTCACCCCGGGGATCACTGCAGCAGCTATATTTGATAGAGGCACTGGGAACTAATGTCAGGTGGCACGATACCAGGGCACTTGTATGGGCTAGGCTTGTAAAGGCTCCAGGGCCATTAGTCTAGTATACACCTATGAACCTATGGAAATGGGAAGGGAAAAAAAGAAAATGGGAAATAGCAGAATAAAAGCAATCAAATACAAATGATATAGCAGGCAGGTGGAATGTATCATAGCCAGCCAATCATATAGGCAGCATCTGCAGCACAACAGTATAAACTGTGCAAACACCTTTCAGTCTGTTTTTTCTCACAAACTCTGCATCATTGGTGTGCACATTCAGGAGAATTTTAACAGACAAAATGTTAGGGCTGCTGTTACTTTGATACAGCAGTATGTGCTAGAGGCTTATGGCATTGAGGATAATGCTGGCAACTGCCCCAGACTGAGGAGGAGGCGAAGAGTGTTCAGATCTAGGGTAACCTACCAGGGGCTACATGATCTGGATATAGTAGAGTGCTACATGGTGGACAGGGACATACTTCAGCAACTCATTGAGCTGTGCCAGCCTCATCTCAGACCCAGAGCAAACAGAGGGGAACCCATTTCAGGGGATACCAAGGTATGTGTAGCTTTAAGAATACAAGCTACAGGTACTTTCCAAAGACCTTCTGGGACTTCATGAGGGTCTCACAGGCATCTGCATCCATGGTACTCCACCAGTTCCCGGATGCCATGGTACCACATCCTGGTGAGCACATTTACTTCCCTAGCACCTGTGAGGAGATGACCAGTAATATGTGCCTCATCCACCATGTAGAAGATTACCCGGAGGTACTGTGTGCCATAGACTGCATGCACATCCATATCAAAACACCAACCAGTGAACAGGGTAGGGTCTACCTAAACCTCAAGGGCTTTCACTCCATCAACTGCCAGGTCATGTGCAATGCACAAGGCATTATTATTAATGTGTGTGCTGACAGCCTTGGAAGACATCATGACTCCCACGTCTGGCATTGCTCACAGCTGTATCAGGGGTTTGCCAGGGGGGACATCCCGTATGGCCATCTGGTGGGGGATGGTGTCTGTGTACTGAAGCTGTGGATGATGACACCTATCACAAATGCACACACACCCACTCAAGAACACCATAATGAGTCTCACACATAAACCAGGATCATTATAGAGCTTGTGTTTGGGATGCTCAAGTCACAGTTCTGCTGCCTTGACATATCTGGTGGAGCCTTACAGTACTGTCCAGCCATATATGCACACATGTTCATTGTATGTACCATGCTAAACAATATGATCCTGTGAAAACAGCTGCAGCAGGAACAGCATGGGGAAGGGCCACACATCTCCTCACCATAGCAAAGGTCCCCACAGGCACAGAGGGACTCGGACGAGGAATCCCCTGAGCCAGCCCCTGTAGGGAGACAGAGGCATGCCCAGTATGCCCTGGACTTGGCAAAGATGCAATGCATAGCACACACAGTGACACTGTAGGGACCCAGAGATGGACACCTCTCTCCAACTCGCACACACAGTAAAATAGTTTACACACACATCACACTACCTGTAACTTACCATGTATAGGCAGTGTGCTGTGTGCATCTGACATAGGCAGCCCTCAAGCACCGTCATCATAACAGCTACAGACACAAGGTAAGGCAGTCTTCTTAACAATAAATGAATGGATTACTATGTTCTTGTAGAATATCTATGGTATCACTGCATGCATGCAAGGGAATGGGGTGGCCTACTGGGATAGCAGCAGACAACTGACAGCTATGTGGGACATCCGGAAATGTTTGCACAATACTGCCTTCCCCACACTATGCAGTAGTAACCAAGGTGATGAATCCCACTGCAGTATATGTGGGGGGGGGCAACTAACTGGGGGTCATAGGTCACAGGAATGGCTGTCAGCATGGGGGTCAAATACTCACCCCTCAGCTTCACCCAGCAAATCAGCTGAAGAAAACCATAAAGAAATGTCTGGCAAAGGCTCACAAATGGTGACAATGATGAAATACCCCCTACAGACTTTACACAGTGATAACACAGCAGGTCCTGCAGTTGCAGTAAGCCTCTGAATGGTAAGAAGTCTGAAACTCACATTATTTCATTACAATCTGACCTGTGGTCCTTAGCGATATGCCTCTAGTCTCCAAGACAGGGCACAATATTATGCTAAAATGGAACCAAAATGTAAAGCAAATATCAGCACAGTCTGTGTAAATGTGTACAGTTGACAGGTATGCCCCTCCATATTCCCATAGAAAAGCAGCAACATGTATGTTAGCAGCAGAGCACACATTGCCAGGGCTGTCCCAATCAACATGATAACTTGTTGCATGTCCACAATATGCAGGGGTCAATGAGCTATGTATATGTGTGGTTAATACTTTCAGGATGTGGCCAGCACTTACTCCTGGCTGTTGTGTCGTAGTAGCCTAGGTACAGCGCTGTCTTTGACAGAACCATGTTCCAAGAACTGCAGTGCCAAGTATTCTGCATGTCACCTACAGTAGGTGTTGTACCCACTGTCCAGATGCCAATAACTGTTAATGCAGGAAAGCTGTACAGGTCATAGACAGGAGGCCACACATATGGAAAGTACACAGATTGGAGTAGCCTACACAGTGCCTACCATACCTCTCAACTGTGCATACCTATTGCAGAATATCAAGAGGTTTGCATCATAATTGTGGTCTGTATAACATGAAATAGTGGCTGTCTGGCAATTCATTGGCAAATCACATGAGACTAAGTAAGGTCAGAAAATAATGACAGATTGTAGTGTCAGACTTCATACCCTATAGAAACATGCATGGTAATGCAAAACCTGTTATTGAATCACCTTTCTAGGTTTGTAAGGCCAATACTTAAAAATGGTCCCTATATTTAGGCCACCTAATCACTTATGGCTTTGTCCAGATGTCTGGGTCTCAGAAGTTGAGAGGTATGGTGCTTAGTAGGACAGCAGAGACAGCAGGTACCTGAAGGTCAGTGCATTGCCAGTGTTTAAAAGGCTGCCACCTTTCTGTGTCTAAACCAACAACATGTCACTGGCCAACAGCCATACCCCTGGGATGACACAGGTTGTCACAGAGGGAGCACAAGTATGCCTTGTATATCTGTTCTACTTGTCCTAACATTGCATTTCCTGCTGACTAATTGCAAAACAAGAAAAGGTCATGTCAAATCAGCAATGGCAGACAGTGGGGAAGCAGATGTTAAACCCATAAGAGCAAACAAGCAATTACCAAACTGGTCTCCCAACTGTCTGTGTTTGGCAAAACATTATTAACACCCTGTCCCCGTGTGTGAACCGTAGTCTGACTGTCATATTTGGGCTTGTACAGATGTCAGTCTGTGATGGTATGACAGCTAGGCCCACATGTAGCCTCATAATATATAGCAACACAAACCATCTAAGTACCACAGCATATTGAGTGGTGCAATGATGGACATCCTGCTAAATAGATACATTCAGAGGTGTGAAGTCCACAACCCTGTGTGCGATGTGATGGCATGTACCCTGCCGACATCAGAATTACAAATACTTCACAGCAGCCACTGTGGCCAAAGCCTGTGACCGGACTACAGAAGGAGAAAGAGACACACAGAAGGGGAAGGGGAACCACTGGCCAGACAAATAGAGAATGTGCACACCAGAACAGATTGTGCAGTAACATAGGTGCCATGCAGTGTAAGGGGTCAGTAAACATCACCTGCAAATACACAACACACACCCATGTAAGTGGAGGTCCACAACAAAACAAAACCCAAACAATGGACACCTCAGAAGCAAAATCAGATGAGGACTCCACAGACCTACACACCACAGACCATGTAGACTCCACACACCACAGTCTTGCAAACACTAAGGCCTTACCCCAAACCCCAAACACCTACCCTACACAGATAGGCTAACAGCACTGTCCCATTACCCCATTCCGTACAGACTGTGCTGAGGTGACCCCTGTCTGGCATACAAAGCAATCCAGACCATGCCTTGATGGGACTTTTGTACATCTGGAACTCAAGGACCACTCCATCAACCTGTAGGTGCTGCATCAACCTGGGCTGTGATATCAGTATGGCTTGCTGGTGTGACAGATATATGTACCACACACTCCCTCATCTGTGGAATACACTCCCTGTCAACAGCAAGCCAAGTGCCTCAATATGCCTAGTTATCTGCTCCCTGTATAACTGCATGAGAAACAGAAAATACAGTCCTGCAATCCCACCTGTGTCTCTGCTGGACAGGGGCTCTGTGTGCCATGTTGTAACATGGGCTACACTCTCATCTGCGTGGGTCGTAAGGGCTTCAGGGCCAATACCCTACTAATTTCATAGCAACCTATCAACCTATACACAACTGTCTGTCAGTGGTTCACCACATTACTCTGTACTGCTATGCCACTGACCTACCTGGGAGTCACAGTGCTATGTGGAATATACTACACATATAATGGACATTTCTGCACAGTAGAATGCACTATGTAGCCACACCCATACTTCCCAAACTCTAACAGCAAGACATCTAGACAAGGTCATAAATAAAAGTTGGACAAAGGCTGAATGATAGGCATGTGTTGTAAATATTGCCCTTACATACTGAGAAGGTTGGTAGGATAAGAGGTTTTGCATTAGCAGGAATTGTCCGAAGGTTATGAAGTCTGAAACACTAATGTCTGTCATTATTTTTTAACATCAGTCTTCAATTATATGTAACTAACTTTTTATAAAAACACAAATTTATGTAGACAGTACAAAACTTCTAGACAATTACCTGATCAATCTGCCAAAAAAATGTACAGTTGAGAGGTATGGCCACACCAGGATATGACTTTTCTGGTAAGATGAATACCACACAAGCAGGAGATCCCCAGCCAGTATATCACCAAGTTGCTGGACTGTTTACACAGCTTCATCAGTCAACCGGCTGTAGCCACACCTCTCAACTGGCAGTTTTGGTCAAGAATGTGTATAGTTGGGCTCATGATATTGGTCTGTGCATCATACATCTTGTATTCCTCTGGTAAAGCACTGTGATGATCTGAGGTTGTCTTTCTTTAGGTAACGACACAATACATTGCAGTGTCAGACTTCACATGTCAGAAAATGTCTGCTAAAACAAACCCAGTACCACTAGGAAAGCCCTGTTCACTTTTGAGATGTATGGCTGTAGCACATAAAACCCCAGACCGGAGTACACCTATCTCTGAAATGGAGTCCCACTCTCACTATAGAAGGTCACACTGAGCATGCGCCTACACTTAGAGAATCACAGGCCATGTGGGAACCCACACCAGACTATATAACTGTATTGTGCATATATGTCTTTGCATATAGACAGCTATGTGCACCTTAGCTGTCCCTACACACACCCATCAGACAGGAGTACCCTCAGCTAGCTGTAGGTGGCCCATATGTGATATATCTATATCTGTTGCGTGTGATACATAGACATATATATGTGCAACAGATAACAATATGTCAAGCAAACGCACACATAGACATGGGGAAGAGAGAGACAGACAGTGATAGAGAGAGAGAGAAAGATACAGGTGGACACACACAGAGTGAGTCACACACATGAATACCCTGAATGGCGTAGAGTGATGTCCTGATGCGGACAGTGGCATACTGGTCGTAACCAGTCGCATGTGCCAGCATGAAGGCGAGTTCCATTGTGTCATAGTACTCAGGTGAAGGTTATATTATCACATCACCTGCCTCTGTGCATGTGTGTCTGTAGGTCTAAGTATTAGGAGGCTGTTCCCACTAAAGTACACTTCCCATTGCCCTACTTCACAAGATCTGCTCTCACTCACATTAGAAGTACCATTGGACACCTGTCAGCTCTAGCTCTGTAGTGCATGCGATAACTGTGTAACACTATAGTACAAATAACTAGATAGGTAGCGGTTCTAATCTCGGTCCTGGCAAATGTGAGAGAGAGAGAGAGAGAGAGAGAGAGAGAGAGTGTGTGTGTGTGTGTGTGTGTGTGTGTGTGTGTGTGTGTGTGTGTGTGTGTGTGTGTGTGTGTGCATGTGTGTGTGTGTGTTTTAGGTGAAACAGTTTTAGGCCATTCCCACACATTACACTTCCCAGTGCCCCACTTTAGCAGTCATGCTGATGTCATTCCCCTTAGCAGTACCTTTGCAGAGCCCCAGCTTTATGCGCTCCATGGTGTGTGCAATAGCTATGTAACAGTTTAGTACAAATAACTAGATAGGCAGTGGTTTCATTCCCAGCTCTGGCAAGTGTGTCTGTATATGTTTATAGCATGGTGTATTTTGAGGACTTCCCCACCCACAACACTTCCCAGAGCCCTACTTTAGCAGTCCTGCTGATGTCATTCCCCTTAGAAGTACCTTTGCACCGCCCCAGCCCTATATGCTCAGTGGTGTGTGCAATAACTATGTAAAAGTATAGTACAAATAACTAGACAGGCAGGGGTTCTATTCCCAGTTCTGGCAAATGTGTGTGTGTGTGTGTGTGTGTGTGTGTGTGTGTGTGTGTGTGTGTGTGTGTGTGTGTGTGTGTAAGTTTGTAGACTGAAGTATTTTGAGGACTTCCCCACCCACAACACTTTCCAGTGCCCTATTTTAGCAGTCTTGCTGATGTCAGCCACCTTAGAAGTACCTCTGTGCACTTATAAGCCCTATAAGCTCTGTAGCACATGCAATAACTGCATAACACTATAGTACAAATAACTAAATAGGAAATGGTTCTATTCCCAGTTCTGGCAAGAGTGTGTGTATAAGTGTGTATGTTTGTAGGCTGAAGCATTTTGAGGACTTTCCCATGCAGTAGACATCCCAGTGCCAAATTTTAGCAGTCCTGCTGATGTAATTCACCTTAGAAGTACCCTTGTGCACTTGCCAGCTCTGTAACACATGCAATAACTGTGTAACAGTAGTGTTCTACAGTACAAATAACTAGATAGACAGGGGTTCTGTTCTCAGGTCTGGCAATTGTGTGTATGTATGTTTGTGTGTGTGTGTGTGTGTGTGTGTGTGTGTGTGTGTGTGTGTGTGTGTGTGTGTGTGTGCGTGTGTTTGGGTGAGAATCATATCCTTTGGGGGTGTGGGTTGTACCATTTTGAGGCATGTGCCACCTAGTACACATCCCATTGCCCTTCTTTACAAGGCCTGCTGATGTCATTCACCTTAGATGTACCTGTATACACTTGTCAGCCCTCTAAGCTCTGTGGCTTGTGCAATAACTGTGTAATGCTATAGTGGAAATGCCTAAATAGGAAGGGGTTCTAATCTCAATACTGACAACTATAGTAGTGTGTGTGTGAAGCATATCCCCTGTGGCTGTTGTGTGTGTAGGTTATACCATTTTAAGGCTTGTTGACCCCTACCTATGACATCACTTTAAAGACCCTGTTAATGGCATCTGCCTCACATGCACCATGTAACACTATATAGCCCATACCAGTCATCTGTACGGACGTACATGGGATGTCCACATGTTTGCAAACTATATGTGGTCTGTGTCCCCTGACAATGGGCATTCCTGTGATATAATTGCCAAATATGTCACAGTTACCATACTGACACACATGCCAGCATCAGACATCATACCTGACTGACACATCATGCTGATACAAAGTCTGTCACTCTATCACTTGTGCACGTTTGTAGGAGCAGTAGATGAGACCAATCGCTATGTCTGGTAGGTTATCCACCATCCATGAAGGCATTCACAAGATTACCTGTTGTAAGAGGTTGTGTATTATGTCCCAGGCATATAATCTATGTGGAGCATGCCACGTGTATGCAGCACTATAGTACATACAAGTGGATATGTTGGGTTACTAATATGTCTAATGGCAACTGTGTATGTTTTTCTGTATGCACAGCCCCTGTGGCTATCTTCAGTGTGTGTATGTGATGGCTGTACCATTTTATGTGCCTCTTCCACCTTGTGAACTCCCCCATTACCAGCCTAGTGTCATCCCATACAGATGTCATCCACCGTACATTCACAGTTACACAGTTTCTAACAGCAACCCACTGTGGTGCAATGGTCGTATCACTGTGTATTGTACATTAATAGATGGGTAGGTCATCTACTCTTTATTTATTTTATTTATTATTTATTTAAATTTGTTGACCGGGAATGTCCGACTGGACATAGGTCCATTTTCAGCGGAGGCCCGGGGAGAAAAGCTCCACAGTTAAAATAAACAGACAGTATATACATTGGATTACATAGTGAATAACAATTTACATAGCAATTACTTGCAACATATTTACAGATGAAGAACATAGTACATCAGTAGACAACTAGAATCTTTATCTGTGAAGTGCATACCAGACATTAACAAATGTTACAAGAAGAAGAAGTTCGTGCTGTGTAATAAGTACTGGCTTATGAGCATCTGAGCTTGCTATAATCAAGGTAGTTAGTGGAGTGGAAAGAAAGGTAGTGGTTGGATGGGGTGGATGATATTAGAGTGGGAGTTGCAAGGGCATAGTCAGCATGTTTTTAGTTGCGCTTTTAGTAAAGTTTTGAAGTGGGTGCATGATGGTATGGAGGTAATTGTGGGTGGGAGTGAGTTCCATAATTTGGCTATGGCGCAAGAGAATAGTGCTTCACCAGCAGAGTTATTGGCTTTAGTGATCTGCAAGTGATTTTTGCTGCTGGATCTTAGTGGTCTGGTGGTGCGATAGGGTTGGAGTAGATTCTGGAGGGATGGGACATTTAGTGGATGGTTTACTAGTTTGTGGGCGAGTGAGAGTTGATACCACTGAAGGAGGTGAGGGAGTTCAAGCCAGCCCAGTTCAGCAAGTGAGAGACAGTGGTGACTACGGTAGGATGCCCTGTGGCAATTTGGTGATTTTGTTGTAGCAGGTCTCTAGCTTGTTTAGATCACATTGCCTTAGGTTGGTATATATTGGAGAGGCATAAAGTAGGGTGGAGATAAGGTGGGAATTTGCTATTGAAATCTTTGCTGCTTTGGTGGAAATTGCTTATTTCTGTATAACGCTCCTAGTTTTTTGTGGACTTTTTTTATGGTCATGGATATGTGAATGTCAAATTTTAGTTTATTGTCTATTTCCACTCCTAGCAATTTGGTGTGTTCAGTTGGGTATATAGTGGTGTTGTCTTTTGCCGTGATGTTAAAGTGAGAGTTGTTTTGAGTATGTTTGTTGGGTTGGAAGATGAGTAGTTTAGTTTTGTTTGGGTTGAGTATTAATCGGGCATCGGATAACCATGTTTCAACAGAGGAAAAGGCTTCCTGTGTGACTTTTTGCAGTTTTGGTAGGGACTGGGCTGAGCAGATGATGGTCGAGTCATCTGCGTATTGTATGAGTGTGCCATGTTTGGTGGCAGAGGCTAGATTATTGGTATAAACAGAGAAGAGTAGGGGTCCAAGGATGGATCCTTGGGGAACCCCTATGGAGACAGGTAGTTGGGGAGATATGTCATTCTGCCATACAACGGATTATTGGCGGTCAGACAAGTAACTCTGAAACCAGTTGGTGACCGATTGTGAGGAGGATAGGTTATTGAGGACAGAGATAAGTTGTTTGTGTGGGACCATGTCAAATGCTTTAGATAGGTCTAGGAAAGTAGCAGAGGAGAGATAGCCATTGTTTTTATGCTGAAGGATAGTGTTAGTAAAGGAGAGTAAGGCAGTGGTGGTGCTATGGTTTGGTCAGAAACCATGCTGAGTACTGGAAAGGAGGTTGTTAGTAAGGAGGTAGTCTGAGACCTGAGAGTGTATGCATCTCTCTAGTATTTTGGAGAGTGGAGAGAATAGCTATGGGGCGGTAATTGGTTAGTTCTGTGGAGGGTCCGCCTTTGTGGAGGGGAATTATATGTGATACTTTCCACAGTGTGGGGACATAACTTTCTGACAGAGATCGGTTAATCAAGATGGATACTGGGTAGGCCAGAGCATCAGCTGTGATTTGTAGGTATTCACTTGGGAGGCTGTCTGCTGCTAATTTGGTGGGTTTAAGTTTAGTTAAAAGTTTTTTTATGTTGGAGGTAGGTACAGGAGAAAAAGAGAAGGCAGTGGGGAGATTACTAGTTGAAGGTGTGGGTTGGAGGGGAGGGGGGTTGGTGTTGTTTAGCTAGTGAAAGTATGGTTTGGGTGAAGTGTGTGTTGAATGAGGTAGCAATATTTTCTGAGGAGTGAGGGATGTTAGGATGTTAGGAGGAGGGGTACTGACTTTACCTGGGTGGAAGATGGAGTTTATGGAGGACCAGAATTGTTTGGGGCTGTGTTGTGAGGAGACTAGGGCAGACTGGTAGTATTGGGATTTGTCCTGTTTTATTAGCTTTTTGACTCTATTGCGTAGTTCTAGGAATTTCTGTCTAGCTGAGGGGGTTTTGGTTTTGCGCCAGTGCTCCCAGGCTTTATCCCTGTTTTTCATTTCTGACTTAGTGGTTTTCTGTAGCCATGGGGAGGGTTGTGCTTTGGTTCTGGAGAATCTTATGGGGGCATGGTAATTAAGGATGTTCAGGAAGGTAGTATTAAAAAATTCAACTGCATCATCTAGACTGAGGTACTTTAGAGGATGCCAGTTACATTCTTTGAGGGATGAGATGAATGTGAGTTGGTTAAAGTTTAGTTTTTTACGTATTTGATGGTAGATGACAGGTTTAGCTTGGTATAGGTATTCTTTGAGTAGGAATGTTGGGGAGTGATCACTGAGGCTATCTGATAAACAGCCTGTTATATATGACTGGTAAGTGTCACCTTTATGTGCATGTGTATCTCAGTGCATGTCCCCATGCAGCAGTGTGCGTGCATGTATGTGTGTGTGTGTGTGTGTGTGTCAGATGGGTCTAATATGTTAAGGGCCTCAGAACTCACCACTGGCAATCCTAACAGCCCCTGCAATTGTCACCCATTTCAATAGTAGTGGCAGACACTGCCACATGACAGTACCACTGTGCTATCTGTATTATGTATCTAGCGCTACCGTTCATAAGACTGTGTAGATAGGGGCTGTGCTCAGCCCTTGCCAGCTGCCCCATGTATGGGACTATGACTCTGTGTGCACTACTAGCACGAGGGGCCAGACATGCATATGAGATGGCAGACATACATACTGGTGATTGTCAGGTTAGACTAACACAGGCTGACCTTTGTCAGGAATACATACCCCAAACCTGTCATACACAGTACCAGGCATACCCTCATCAAATGCATGATGGTCGTGTGGATGTGACAGAAATGGCAGGGACAACAGGTGGTGATAGCTGAATCTGTTGCAGTTGAAGTAATGGCTAAGCTTGTGAGGGACCTAGTGCCAGTACTCAAGTAACCTCCTCTGTATGTGTGAGCCTGCAGTCCTACAGAACACCCAGGTGACATGTATGAAGGCTAGTTGGCTGTGTCAAGGATATGTATGCAAGGTCACACTGTCTGCCAAAATTGCCCCTAACTGTTGCATGTAAACACACCTGGTAAACATGTACATATACAGCTGTACCTTAGCTATGAAAAGGTCACTGTGTTTCCACTCCACCTTACTCATTATTGCTACTGTCAGCAGGCCCACAGCCTGCAAACACACAGACACCTGGAACACAACCAGAATACAGTACGTGACACTACAGTTAGTCAGCAGTACTAACAACAATAGTGCATCATGGCTAACAAGGTACATACATCTCGATGTGTACCCATAACTACTGAAAGCAGACAGCACCTTACACAGAATGACATTGCTACACTGTACTATAGTCACCCTGTGCATGAGATCCTTATGAGCATGTCCGTGCATCAATGGTATGGATAACAGGGTTGTGGCACAAGTATCATCACATGCACATGGTGTGGGGTTAGATTGCCAGAGGCCTAAGCTGGGCCATATGGCTGACAGCATGTGGGTGTGTGTGTGTGTGTGTGTGTGTGTGTGTGTGTGTGTGTGTGTGTGTGTGTGTGTGTGTCTCTGAAGGGGCGATGTTCAAGTGGGCCATGCAGAGGAGCTGTGCGTGTCTGGCGATGACTGGCCTGTGATAGGGATGCCTGGGTGTTTCTCTACACACCATCAAGCGATGTGGATGCCCGACACAGGGCTGTGTTAGACTGCCATGGGCCATACGTGGCAGGATATATGCTTCACCATTTCCCAGCAGGGACATGGTAACTGGTTCTTCCAGGAGTATCACTGGCACTGCCAGGCCCAAGGACAGATGCAGTACTACTCCCTGATGGTGACTGCTGCATGCTGGATCTGCATCCCTGATGGGACTGGCCAGGACAATGTGCCTATGGCCTGCTCCAGTGTGGTGTGGACAGCAACCTCCTTTTGGTAGTGCTGTTGGTACTGCCACTATGGGACTGTGAATGTGCACAGCCACATGGGCTCACAGCTGATCATGTTGCTAACCTACTTCCACCTGACCGATGCCCTACTCCCACCACATGCTCAAGCACAGATATTGCACTGTCGAGCACAGACAATGTCTCACCCCACTGTCTATCCATGACATTGACAAGATGACGTATGGCATTGGGATGCCCATGCACTGGCCCAGTAATCAAGGAGCCTCAATCCTCACCACTAGCACCAGTGAGGGTCATGCACATTGGGAAGAATAACAAGTACACATACAGTAAAGTACAATTTCCCTTAAGAGCACACAAAGATCACAGTCAGTCTGGGGCTGGTTTCTCCTTTTTTTTCCAGATCCCCATTAAGACTCCTCACTGGCACAGCTAATGAGTGGAGTCCTTAGCCAGGATTCCAAGCCAAGTCCTTTCAGCACTCCGTCTGTACAACTAGTGCTTTGTGTCCCTGCCCAAGTAGCTGACACACACACATAGTTTGAGATATGATTTATATACAGACACACAGACACTCCAGAGGAAGGGTAGCACAGGTTCACTAGGTATGCCCCTTCTGCCCAGGCTATAAGCTAGTAATCCACTGCCACCAGAACCTCTGTTTATCAGCTACTATAAGGCCCTTCCCAAAGGGTGACCAATTCCTCTGTGTAATAATACTGTTATCCAATTAGTAAGTTTGACCAAAAATTTTAAGGCTATTGGAGTGACTTGGACAGTATCACTAAATACATGCAAGTACTCTAGAACTTAAATTATCTCTGCAAAAAACAGCCACAGTTGAAAGTTTTAAAAACATTTAATAATAAATAATAAAACACAAGACAAATCTCCTCAATTCAACACAGTGCTAGTCAAGAGTTCAGAGATCACAGAAAAATGCTTTAAAACAATATTGTTGGATCATCTGACATAAATATAGAAAACAGCTAGACTAAATCTGACTAAATTCCTTTCTAACTCTAAGAGCAATACTGCTCTAAATTCTACTTACATGTAGAGCAAAGGCAGAGTGCTGGTGATGTCAGTTCTAAAGACAAATGCAAAATGCCCTCTCTTTCTCGCTGAAATCTCTTAAATTGGTAATACATCACTGCTGACTCATTTTAGATTACATCATTCTTGACACTTCTCTGGCTCTGAGGCTACCAGAGACTCTAAATTTACATGTGTTAGTAAGCTTGCACCTGGTCAGAAACCCACAGAAATAAAAGACATTATACATGTAAACTCTAGCAATTAACTCTAAGACAATAGAAAGAATTTCTTCATCCAGACATTCTGTCTCTGAGCCGTGAGATCAAAAGTCATAAAATGCTTTACTTTATTAGCTTTCTTCCAGCAAGGTGTACTGTGGTTACATTTTTTGAAGTTCAGAACATATAACACAGTTTTTCTTACATTTAGTTTTCTTACATTTGTAAAACAGCCTGTGGATTATATTAATATTTACAATGACATAGAATTTTCTACAAAATTCTATATAGCTGGGCTGGCAGCCTTACAGTTTTTCATCACAAATGCCATAGAGGTCGTCACACATGGCAGGGAGTGAAGCATTCATGACCCTGAGCATCTGTCTGGTGCTGAAGTCAGTACATGCCTGTGCCTCTGTGATGAACCGTAACATGTGTCTGGTGACACCTGCTGTGGCACTTGCAACATGGGCTTGATGGGCAGCCGTCCCCTGTCAAGCACCTCTGTCCATATGCCTGTGTGTGACCTTGCCTGCTGTCTGCCTATGGGTAGTGTCTACACTCATGCTTGCCATACTCAACACACTATCCTGTTCCATGCCACCACCCTTAACCTGTCCATTATCCTTGGCTGCTGGGGACTGGGTATGTGTGGGCATACTGACTTTTTGCAGGGACATGGTGGGTGAAATTGGGATGCCAAACAATGGCATGGATTCAGGCATGAACAACCCCTCCTGTGCCTCACTATGACCACCATCATCATGGGATTCCACTAAGACACTGACATCAGGTTGTGAGAGGGAGGGACACTGACTCCTGTGTTCACCTGCGAGGGGAAGACAACATATGTAAATTAACACCCTGCAGTAGTATGTTAGCTGATGCACACACACACACACACACACACACATGCACGTACACACACACACACACACACACACACACACACACACACACACACACACACACACACACACACACACACACACACACACACACACACACACACACACACACACACACACACACACACTCCTGGTACAGTTTGGCACAGCTCTGACACCTATGGGCTCTTCAGGGCAGACCTTACGGTAGTTCTGCCTGCCGCAAGCCATCTCTTTCACTGGTTCTGTAAGGCCCCCAACAAAGGATGACAAATCCTACTCTGTGATGGGCCTAGTACCAGAATTGTAATTTTGACCAAGACCAAGGCTATTGGAGTGAGCTATACAGTATCACCAAGTGCATATGCACATACTGTAAGAGCTGACTTACTGCTATACAGACCACACACAATGACAAGGTGTAATGATATGTGATGATAACTGATGAAGGGACAAGACTATACACTATCACTGCAATACCTACACAGTTCAGACTCACAGGGATTAATTTCAGACAACATAGCAGGACAGTCTGCAATACATACAGGAAACATGTAAAGTACAAGGTGCATAGCCTCATAAGATGATACCAGGCTATTGGCCCTGATGCCCTCATAAGCCTGGCCCAGACTTTCACCCATGTCCCTTCCAAGCCAACAACTGTTTCTCCTGTCCAGCTGGGACATAAGCAGGATTCCAGGGGTGTCCCATCCATTTCCCATACAGTCATCCACCTTCTTCTTCAAGAGGGCTATGCACGTACTCTGCTAGACATGGGGATGGAGTGTATTTTACAGACAGTGTATTGTGTGGGACACTAAACTATCCTTCCAACAAGTCCTATACATGTCACAGACCAAGGGAGGGCCTTGTGTGCATGATGCATGAATGGGGTTTGTCTTACAGATATGCAGAAATGCCATCAAGGCTGGTTTGGAAATGGTCTTGTATGCCAGACACAGGTCACCTATGATCAGTCTATATGAGACTGAGTACAGGGACAGGGCTTTCAGCCTACCTGTGTTGGATAGGTGTTACAGACCCTGGATTTTCCTGGTGAGGAACCTCTGTGGTCTCTGCAACTGCTGCATTTGCTTGGCAAGGTGCATGCCAAAGGAGTCATTATACTTGATAATGCATATGTTAATGGTGTGGTACAGGGATGTTGTGGCCTCCTGGTTCCTGGATGACATACCTATATTTGTGAGGTGGGCCATGTAGACAGCCTTCCATACAATGGTGCCCACACAATGTAAAAATGTCAGGTTGCTACCAACCTTGGTGCACAACTTGCCTTACACCTGATTGCATGCTCAGTACATTATTGCTGTCATAATTAGTGTGGATGACATCTGCCACAGCAGGGAGAATGATGCCTCTCCTGGCATTCAGTTTGTATAAATACTTCTTGCACCAGCAATTAAATGGGTGAGGGCCTCTTGAGGGATGCTAGCTTGCAAGCATCTGTACACCTGGTCAGCCACAGACCACTGCTTTTGTCCTGTACCTCAGATACATATATCTGAAACAGTAGAGGCCTCCAGGCAGATCCTTGGGGTACATCGCTTTGGAAGACTCTACTAGTAGAGGTGGGTTCCACTACTCTGACCGAGTGGGTACTATCACTGGGCCTGTTAGCTACCCATCTGGTAACATACAAGTTGATGCTTAGCTGTTTAGGCATATGTATCCTGGCTGTCTGGCAATTATTGTGAGAGAGCTGGGCTAGGTGAAGGTAGGCATTGTTACCATCTTCCCCTCATCCCTGTGTTTGTTGACCACTTCAGAAAGGTCGACCAGGTTTAACAGACCTGATCTCCTTTTGACAATACCACTCTGTGTGGGCTCAGGCATTTTGAGGTTGCCAATTTCCCTGTTGATAATGTCCTTGATATTGCCTTCCATGCACTTGCAGAGCAGGCTAGTTAAGCTGATGTGCATATGACTGGCTGGGTTGGTGGATTGCTCCGCCTTTGTGTATAGGGATGACAGTTGCTGTCCTCTGTGCAGATGGGATCACACCAGTGCTCAGGCATTGGTTGACTACAATGTGTAATGAATGGATCTGAGAGCTCATGCCTGTGTTCATGTATGATGCAGCCAGGGATGGTATCGGGCCTATGGAGACTTCTGTGTTTTACCTTTGAGAGGGCATTACGGACCTGCTTCCAGATGATGACGGGAGGGGGGCAGATGCTGTGCATGCACATGTGTACTGATGGGGGGACAGGGGGTGATGTTTACACTTCACCTGTCTGTAGCTGGTTGCCTATATCTATGCCATATGTGTATGTGGTGTTATTGACCACCACTACATAGCAGATCTGTATGTTGCCTCTGGGATTGCAGACACATGTGTGGAAGGCCTAGTTATTGGCCTTGTTGGATGTGTCCAAATTCCACTCAAAGATAGCCTTAGGGTGATTCACCTGTGACCTTATATGCTTGTGCAGACCAAGGTGACATTGCTGCCAGTAAGGCACCTGTTCTGTCTTGGTCCTGTCCATCAATTATTTCCACCTATTATGGTATTTGTGTATTGCTGCTCTCCACCATGGACATTTACCCTACCTTGAGGGAGATGATGTATATTGCTGAGTCCACATAGTATTGTGGTGTGAGCCTGGACACTACTTCTAGATCCCACTGATGGGACATTTGCTGTAAAGCTACTTCTATCTGCTCTGAGGAGATTTATAGTCAGTTGTGTAAAGTTAATTTTTTTTTACCTTGAGAAGGGGGGGGGGCAGGGGAGATGGTGACCTCAACAGTGATGGCTGTGTGGTCAGATCTTACCAAGGAGGATGACACTGTAGTAGGCTACAGTGGCTACTCATATTTGTTAGTACCAGGTACTGGATATGTCAACCTGTTGTAGGAGTGTTGACTGGCTGATCCACTGCATTGCCATTGACAAAGCTGAGAAATCTCTGTGCATTCATGTTCAAGTGGCATAGGTCATGCACACTATGGTTGGGTAGTTGAAGTCACCCAGGAGCAGGGTAGACGACTGAATCCCGACATATACTAGCAAGTCCCAATAAGTGAGGTGGGTGTCCATAGTCATGATTGGAGGCCTGTAGCTAGCTGTGATTTGTGTAGGTGGTTTGTCAACTGTTAACTGCACTCGGGATGTCTCCCATGTGTCATACTGTTTGGCCAGCCTGGAGGTGTGTATGTGTATGATAATGTTCAACACTCAACCTCCTGTGGTTTTGCAGCCCTCCATTTGGGGTCTAAACATATGATGGGATGAGTAACCTTGCAAGGTTAGTGTGCTCTCCACAGCTACAAAGCAGGTGTCAGGGACTACACAAATGTCAGCATCCTACAGGACAAGGTAGCTTGCATTGTTATGGGTTTCATGCTAAGACACCTAGCTCCTGTTAAAGCAAGACATCTGCACAAAGGCACACATCACTGGTGGGAAAAGGCCGGAAAATAGTGTCACTTTATGAATCTAGCTGAAACACACTTAGTTGCCAGCAAAGATGGTGTTGCATTCATAGGTCTACTCTGCAGGATATGACGTCTGACAATCAAATGTATGCTATTATGTTATGATTTCAGTCTTTAATGGGTTGCCAGTGATGTGCCAGACAATACACAACTGTATGAGGCGCTGACTACAAATATGAGGTAGACATGTGGTCAGTCTGCAAAACTCTGGACAGTTGTTGGGTATGGGCTCAATATATAACATACAGTTCAACACACACATTTGCGCCTGTTGTGTACTATGCACCTACCCTATTAAAGTCGTTTACATTTGTAAGACAAGCATTCATATCATAGTAGCATTCACAGGTGACATATGAATATTTACAACATCCCAGGTAGCTGGCCTAGCAGTGTCACACTTAGTATTGGCCCACAGACACTCCAGTAGTAGTCATACATGAGCTGACCTTTGCTGGGGTGACTCTGGGGCCAGAGATGTGATCTATGTCAACGCAGACAGGGCAAACAGGAATGGCCATAGGTGCCAGACAGCAGCATGTAAGTCCAGCATGTCTTGTTGCGACCTAGTGTTTAACTTCCTATTTCAAATGATTGCATCCCCACTTCTGCATTCCACTACAAGCTTATGTGATTGACATACCTGTTATAGTGCTGAAGAGTTTCCTCTGAATAATGGAAATGATTAGGTTTGTGTAGTCACAGTATGTCTTTGTGTAGATGGGTTCAGACCTGTGTTGCATAGGCAGCAGCTTGCCTTTTGTAGGTAATGCTCATGAGCAGGTGATGGCCTGTGCACCAGTTGGTGTCTCCCACTTGCTACTTGCATACAGAGCAGCTGTGTTGTCTTTACATTAGCCAATGCCATAGCAACACAGTGCTACAGTTAAGTCCTTCATGTGGGCCTTGCCCCTTTTTCTTGCCTGTGTGGAAGACATTATGGAGGTGTGGGGACTACAGCTTCACAGACAGTAGATGAAAATACCTCTCATGACAAGACATGTAGACAACCCAATAACATTGGGGCCAAAGCTCCAGAAATGGGTACTGATTATAAATAAGTATTAGTGTTATACACATAAAGAATTGCCAGATTAACAGGGTTTGTCTCGACATGGATTTTCTGCGTGACTTGATGTCTGACAGTGATTTGTCTCTGACA